>NC_140910.1:566653-586766 GCF_045865225.1 Trachurus japonicus | reverse complement strand
TAAAACTTTAGAAACTTTGTAAGGTCCAATTCCAAACACAGAGAGAGGGAGAGTGGCTGAGACTGTATGAGTTTGTTTGCAGCAATTGATCATCACAGTTCCCACAGGGCGAACACAATCTGAAACTGTACAATAATATCTGTCCATATGATGGTGAGATACATAAAAACCATAACAGCATAGTAATAAAAAAACAGCACTGGCTGAAAGGACCCTTTCTGTGAAGTGAGGATGAGGTCAGATGAGTGTGTTGGTAAGCAATCAACACCTCTAATTGAAAATATCAAGCTGAGTTGAGTTCATAGTGAGAATTTTAGGCCTGTTTCGGCATATTATTGTATGTACGTTGTCTTAGATGTAAAATCTTGTTACACACACCTGCGCCATCACCTGTCAATGAGCGGATCACATTGTGCTTTATTTATAGACAGTTCTATATAACTTTGTTCTCAATTTTTTTTTAAATCTACTTTGTGATATTGATTGGTATAGTACGTGATGAGTGGATTTGCAAATGCTGAAGGTATCTTTGTTTTTCGAGTAAGTGAAAACTAGAAAATATCCTCTTCCTGTTCCCTCCAAAGTCGTCACCACCAGAGTTTTAACACCTCACGCTGCCTCTCAGCTCCAGTCGTCCCCACGTGGCTCCTGTGTCGTCCTTGTAGCCCTGAGGTGTAGTTACTTTCCTCAGCTGTGCTGCTGCATTTAAGGAACCGAGAGAGGCTTGGAAAAAAGAGTGCCAAGTGCCAAAGGCCATGAAACTGAAAATGCTGCAGTAAAAGAAAAGGTCACATAAACTGCCTTTTAGCAGCAGTTCCTCCATTCATGACTCGTCACTGTGTTACTACTTTACTTTTACTTTTGCCTGTTTTTATTTATTCTACTTAATTGATCCTGTTTTCTTCTTTACCTTTCTTATATTGATAGTTTTATTCCTTCCTTCCTTCCTTCCTTCCTTCCTTCCTTCCTTCCTTCCTTCCTTCCTTCCTTCCTTCCTTCCTTCCTTCCTTCCTTCCCACTTTTAGGTATTTTCTTTTACACTTCATTTTTATAGACTCGTGTCCCTACTTCTGGTGTTTTCCCATATCCTATCACTGTTACAGTATAAAAGCCTTTCCTCAGTTCAGTTCTTGCTTTTAAATACCCCCTCTTTTGTTTTATGTTGCATTTGGGGGTTGGGGTGGGATGGGGCATTTTTATTATATAAAGCACTTTGTGTTGCATTTTTTAATTGCATAAAAAGTGTTATAGAAGTGAGGTCTGTTTGATTGATTGATTGATCAGAGACCGGTTAACAGAAAACTGTTGTTTTGCCATTGCAGATTGTAAATCAGCCCCTGATTGGACGGCTGGTCCTGATGACTTGAGTGAACCGACTACTTCTTGTGGAACATCCTGCATCATCACAAAGTTTCATTTCAAGTAAAAAAAGAAAAAGAAGTTGTAAACACACAAACATGTGAGTTGCACATGAATAGTGGACTCCTATTGTCCTACTTTGTACTTCTTCTATTTACAATGAGGCTGAACCAACAGGATGGAAAGTTCAACTCAAGGAGACTAAATTTACTCTCCTCATTTTTTTTCATGCTCGCACCGAGCCACTGCCGCTGCCGCTGCTGCCAAGGAAATCTAATTAGGAATGTTTCAACATGGCTGACAAACGACTGCTCCTCACCAGCCGCTCCTCTTCCTTTTGTTGGATGAAGCCTCTATATGGATGAACGGAGGGAGGAATTAAGTGAGAGGCAATTACCTTCCTTCCGTATTGTGCACGCCCACTAGCGTATGATCACACACACACACACACACACACACACACACACGTTTATGTTCCCACAAATACCGTATTAGAAAAAAATCACACATTTGAACGATAAACGTTTACATGCAGACATGCGATCAGACAAATCCGGGAGTAAACGCTGGCATATGTTCAACACTTCTAACCACGAGGAGGAAAACAGCGCTGACATTCATCTTAACCTTACATGAATGCAATTACAAACAGCAGAGAGGGCCGACATAAAGGTATACCTTGCGGTAACCATTACAGTGTAACTACGTGGTGGAAAACCCATTTTCTCCACATGACCAATTCTTTTTTCATTATAGATTATCCTCAAGCTACTGCGGCAACCAGGAGCTCTGGTTTAGACACACCCTTACACACACACACACACACACATGCATCTCTTAGTTGTACCCTGATTAGTTTCCATGAAATGTTTGACTCTCTCTCTGCTGTGCGTCTCATTGATTTACAGAGTGAATCCAGAGACACTTTAATGGCCTCCTACCACACGACTCCTTTTCTTTCTTTCTTTGCCGGGGAATCGATGGACTCTTCATACAGAGGCCATCCTCTGCAATACAAATATAAAGACTGCACAGGACGACTCATCACAAATGCGCTTTAAGAACAAATTAAAGAGGTAGTTAGTGTGCAGCGGGCTGGTTTATGATGACATTCATAGAGGCGGCTTTCAAAGCGTGGTCCAGCAGGAAGGCCGTTTTCTATAATTCTTTATAAAGGTGAATTAAATCAGCAACAAGGACACCCAGTGGGGAAAAAAAAGGACAAAACAAATATGTATTAAAAAGGACGAGGCATGCAAAATGAAGTAAACAACAGATATTTTGGTTTCATGTCTGGATTCAGCGCTGAGATAAGCAGCTGGTTTCTCTGGCTCAAAATGAACATGTTCAAGAGGCCATGGGTGGAGATCAATACCATTAACTGTCAGTGATTCAGAGCAGCACCATCAGGTCAAAACCCAGCACGGACATTACAGAGCAGCCTTCATCACAGTCTGGACGTCCTCAGCCTCCTCAGTGAACTCTTCATGTGTGCTAAGACTTCTGGGAAATCATATTCATATGATAATGCACCAATCATCATCATATTTGGAATAAGTTTGATGTATGAACATGTATATAAGTGAAACAACCTCTGTCACCGAAGCCACCTACTCCAAAAGTTACAGCATTGAAAACAACAGAAGCCCCGGGCTGTCTGTCATCGTTGATGAGTCTCTGAGTGTCATGTTTATCTGCTCAGGCTGCAGAATTTATCATTTTCGTTTTGTGATCAACATTGCGATATAGGGAAGTGCAACATCAAAATCCGAGAGCTATAATTTTTTTAAAATGTGTTGCATGTGTGTGAGGAAAAACTTCCTTTTAGGAGGCAGAAACCTGGAGTGCAACCACAATCCATCTGTTTTGGGTGTCCATCTTTTACGGCCTGAACACTGCAGAAATGAATGGTCATAATGAAATAAACACTTGAGTTGAGTAGGTTAAGACTAAAATCATTTGAAATCATTTTCCAGTGCAAAGAGATGATTACACTTCGTAAGATTTCTTCATTTAGGAAATAAATATCTAGTCTTTAGATAAGGGAGAAAGTGGTGAAACACTTGCAGGGGTGGAAAGTAACGAGTTACATTTACTCAAGTTACTGTAATTAAGTAGCTTTTTTGTGTACTTGTACTTTTTTGAGTAATTTTTAAAATCAGTACTTTTACTTTTACTTGAGTACATATTGTTGGAAGAAATTTACTTTTTTTTAAATAGCTTCCGTTACAAAGTAAAAAATATATATCAACTTGCACTGCGTCTGTGTGGGTTGTCAGAAGTAGCTACGCTGCTGCCGCCTCTCTCTCTCTCTCTCTCTCTCTCTCTCTCTCTCTCCCTTCACACACGCACTCAGCAGCAGCAGCAGGTACACACAGTAGGACACCTCTCTCCCCCTCACCGCTACGTGAGTTAGTGCATAACAGGGCTCGTCGCTATGTTGTCGTCTTAATATTAGCCATTAGCCGCAGCTAGCGGTTAAAAGCTGACGTTAATGATTAAAGACAACGTTATCAGGCATGTCCATCTATTCAGCTACGTTTACGGTGACCAAACGTCCTCTTTTGCCCGGACATGTCCACTTCTCACGTCCTGTCCAGGGCGTCCGAGTTTTTTTTTTATGAACTCATGAACATGTCCAGCTGTGTTCAGTAACGGGACTGCTCCTCCTTGAGAGCAGACAGGAAAGACAGTAAAAAAAAAAAAGCAGGTGTGAGTGAAAGAGGGAGAGAGATTTTTCTTTTCTTTTTTTTATCCCTTATGGAGTTGTTGGATTGTGTATTTGATGAGTTTGATATTGAAAATGGTAATATTTTCCTTAAAGCAGAAGTAAGCGATATTTTTGTGTTAATATAAGTCTTAAATAGTTCTATCTTCCCACAGCAATCACTTATATAGAGTGTTTGGACCGAAACACGGGTCTGTCAGTCACTCTGCTCTGCTCTCAGCCGAGGAGAAAACTTTTCTCGTATCCTACAATTTTTATCCAATGAGGAGAGAGAACGGCATGAAGGGCTGTGTGTGCAGCCAAGGGATGCGTGTGAATGTGGTGACGTATGTGGTGTCCATCTGATTGGCTCTGGACAACTGTAGTGTCACTGTGCGTTCACACCAAAAGCTTTCAAAGCGTCAAAAACGCTCGAGGGTGGGCGTCAGACAAGACAGCTCCCAAAACGGCAAATATTTTCAGCCGCTTTGGCCGCTAGTCACGTGACTGACGTCAAAGTTCGTTCGCGCTGGTCATTGGGAGCCGAAATACAAAAAAAAGAAAAAAAAAGGCAGCCGACGGACATCTCTATTCTGACAGGCTGCCGCCGGTTGCCGCTTAACCGCGTCATAGCTCATTACCCTAAAGTTAACCAGGGCTCAACTTCTCGTCTGGTGACGCTTTGGACGCTTTGGAAGCTTTGGACGCTTTGGAAGCGCGGCGACGCCTGTTGACGCTTTGGACGCTCGGTGTCGCCGGGCTCTCATTGAAAATGAATTGACTTCCGGCGTTTTTGACGCTTTGGAAGCTTTTGGTGTGAACGTACAGTTAGAAGGTCAGAATCAAGTTGGTGCCACAGGAGCTAAAAGATGATGGAGACCAGTGTATCGATGGAGAAGGGACAAATTTGAAACACAGAGACATGCACGGAGAATGTTAAGCCAATCTCTGGCCATTAGCTATAGCCCCCCCCCCCCCCAAAAAAAAAAAAAAAGTAACTAAGTAACTTTTACTCTGAGTAAATTTTAAATGAACTACTTTTTACTTTTACTTGAGTAGATTTTTACACCAGTACTTTTACTTTTACTTGAGTAAAATTTCATCAAGGTAACAGTACTTTTACTTGAGTAGATTTTTTTGGTACTCTTTCCACCTCTGAACACTTGTTACAAGTATGTATAAAGTTAGATATTCTAAAAACATTTTTTTATTTTTTTTATTTCACCATTTATGTCTTCCTTAAAACCAGAACTCAACAAAATGATTCTTCTGAACACACAGGTTTGAATTTTATGAGTTTATTTTAATAGCCAGACTTGCTTACAGCATAGCAAAGTCAATGGTCATGGTTCAGTATTCATGACAAAAACAACACAGAGAAACATACTATAAAAGTCATGCACTACTGGACAGCTCTATAAACTGCGCCAATCTGCCATGACTCTATTGCATGAGCCTGTGGAGTTTCACTCATGGATACTGTCCTTTAACACTCCCGTCTGAACCACAGACAGAAGGGCACATACTTTGGGGGTAGGTAAGATGCAAGGTGGAATGCATCATGTAAAGGATGACCAAAGTCTTCCTTTTTTAACACTTCTGTCTAAATCACAGACAGAAGGGCACATACTTTGGATAGGTAAGATGCAAGGTGGAATGCATCATGTAAAGGATGACCAAAGTCTTCCTTTTTTAACACTTCTATCTAAAACGCAGACAGAAGGGCACATAAGTAGTAGTAAGGCATTGGACGGAGCAACAGTTGACCGAGGTCTTTCTTTGGCTTATGTCATAGTTGTTCCAATTGCCACAAGGCAGCGGGACCCATCGAAGAACAACAGAACAACAGGGCTCAAGAGAGATGGCTGGTTCTACAGTTTGCTAAACACAAAAAAGAAAGGAAAAAAAACGGAAATGTATTCAGGGTTGGACATTTTCGGGCTCAGACTGAAATGGAGAACTCTAGAACAAACTGTTACCTTAAGGACATGAAGCAGTGCCTCAATGACATGTCCCAGCATCTCAGGTGGTGCAGTTTGTGAGAGGAAGAGTTTGGGGAGTGTCCTGATGTAATTCACTAGAAGAGAATAAATCCACTTTTACTTCAGTTACCCTGCCTTAATCTGATCATCAGCTTTATGTTTAGGCCACCATCAACAGCACTATTAGTCTGTTTTTATCTTGCTCTGACAACATCTTATACATACTCACGCCTGTGGACAGAGCTATATGATATAGCTTAATGACTTACCTCCAGCCAGGTTTGTGGATGGCTTCAACACCTTCTTCCAAACACAGTGAAACTGCACCATGGAGCAGAGGTCTTCCCATCTCTTCTTCACCTCAGTTGAGATATTGTATCCAGGATCCACTGCAGCTGATTTAGGTTTTGAGACCACAACTTAAGTAAATGCTGTTGTTGAGACTAGTAAAAGCATGTAATTCAGTCAGCTGATAATTCACATTAATGTGTAGCTTGTAACAATAACATACCATGTAGAACTTTGGTAGCACCAACCGGTCGATCTAATCGCTCCTTTACCTAGAAGTTGGGGGGGGGGGGGGTGAAGGCATGGACAAGAAAGACTGAATCCTTGATACGTTACACAGGTGAAAGAAAACAATATTTAGGATATCTTTAATGTGATGATCAAGAGGAAGGGTATCAAATGTAACATCAGACTATAAGTGATCATACAGTTGTCAAGCGTTACTGCTCAATGATCAGACTTGTGCCTATAATGGTTTAGCCAGAGATGCAGCTTCAAAGAAAGAAAAATAATTCCATGTAGCTGTTTTTTTTTAACTATAGAGATTATATTCTGTTAATATGAAAATCACCTGCCCTTTTTTTTCCACTATTACAACTTACCGACTGCCATCTGGTCAAGGCTGTGTGTGTATATGTGGGGATGGGGGTGGGGGTGGGGGTAGGGGTAGGGGTGGGGATGGGGATTGGGGGCTGATGACATTGCCCATTGACATTTCAACTCTCATTGTCAGTTCTACAAAGATGATGTCAGTGTCCAGGGTGTTTGGGAGACAGGGAATCCGATTCGACCTATATTATTATAATTATATTATTATTCGTAGGCATTTAAAGGTGTACAGAAAAGAAAACTGAATTTGAGCCCACTCTGGATCATAAAATTAATGTGATAACTCATCTTTCAGACGATGTAGGCCAAACTTTGTGCAAAATTCTATTTTTGAGTAAATCCGGGATGAAAGTGTGTTTTTTTTTTTTCGCATTGGATAATGCAGGCGCACGGATTATACGTCAGCCTGCTCACGATTCACTAGCCACTGATATTGGATCCGTAATCCGTCATTCAAACGTCTGAGACACACACACACACACGGAGCTCGGTCTCGCCCCAAACTTTGAATATCCCACCCGCTCGATAACGACCAATCAAATTTGTTTTCCTTACTCGGGTAAACTCGTGTTGCAGCTCGTGACAACTCGGCGCGACAAACAGGACAAACGGCCATTTCTGTACACCTTTAAGCTTTCTTTTTAGGAATAGCTTACATTTATCTTATTTTTTCTTGGACTACATTATCTTGGTTTATTATTATTATCTTATTTTTTATTCTTATTTTGCCACTTTTTTTTCTTTTTAACCATTTATTTTTCATTTTTTCACACACAAAAAATGTCATAAATGTTGCAAGAACGTGCCAGTGACTGATAAGATATGTGCTGGAATATGAACTTGAATTCTGCAATAAAGTATTAAAAATATAAAAAAAAAAAAAAACCTAAAAACGGGATCCCCATCCCCCCATGAAGAATATTGACATGTGCATGCACCTGAGCAAATCAGGTGTGGGACTGGACCTTTCAGACGAATGAGTGAAAATTATGAACTAAATGCTCTTTGCTTTTTTTCGTACAAATAGGAAGGATCTTGTATTTTACTGCAATCTCAGCCAGTGCTTTTAGTGGATCTTGTTGACCAATTGATGTTTCCCACATACTCAATGCCTGAGATTCCCGAAAAAAGAGTTCTTCAATGTCTTCCATTAACTTCCATTCAATCTCCTTTGTTTGATGTTGTAATTTACTGGAACCTTCTGTTGTTATTGACCCATAATATCCACGCTTGCTTGGGTCAATCCAGGTCCTACGTCTGGCCATTGGCTGATCATCAAAAAAGAAACTCACTCCTTTGTTTTGGATTTCAGGGTTTTCATTTTCAAACATATCTAGAGCCATGAGAACCAGAGGAATTAGACGAAAGTTTCGAGCAGATTCACATATGATCGATGCAGTGAAATACATTATTTGCCAGGCTTCGGTATCTAGGCATGAATGGGGGATGTCATCTCCAGAAAACATGCATTTTACAAAGCTAACTTGTGACTGTTTGTCAGTAAGTTCCAATAACCTTTCTTTCATTTCTTTGTAACAATATTTGCGTTTAAACTCCGTGATTTGTTTTCTAATTTTATTTCTCTGTTTCATTTTGTTATTTTCCAGCTTCCGTCCGATTGGAAACGCATACAGATTATCAGCGAAAATTTTCACTATCAAGTTTCGAATCATCAAGTATGTATCCTCGTCTTTAGTCTTTTGTTTTGCAAGGTACTTGATAATACCTATAATATCATTCCCATCATTGATAACAAAACACTTAGAGAGAATATCTCTAAGTTTTTCTTCATTTTTTATTCGTTCAGGCTCATTTTTAATATCGAATATGACATAATCATCAAGATTTGGAATACTCTCAATTACTTGGGCTTGTGATTCGACTGATTCTACTATTAAAGAGGTCAAGAACTGAAGATAAGCGATATCTGGGTTTTTGATAATTCTATTGAAGTCTTGAACTTTGAATAATCTTGATTCAGCAAATTTTCTGCTCATGTCTGAGTCAGGGATGAGATCCTGGTTGTCCATGTCAGCACGTTTAGCTGGAACACTCAGGGTCTGTATGAGAGAAAAGGTTGTGAAGTTACAAACAGGTGTTGATGCATTTTAAGTTCAAAGTTTTACAGTGTGTGTATGCACAACTCTTTAAAAGTCATATTAGAGCCTTAAAATATTAAGACCATGATTCATCAAATCCAACATGTCCTTCAAAAGCCATACTTAACTCTAAAATGGCAAGTGTTAAAAAACGTGGTCATACTATAATGGGCACACTGGCAGGAATCACCCCCACAAGAGGAAAAAAACAACTGTCTAGGGGCTTTGAAATGTTTATATAGTATATTTCTTTATCTGCCTGTTTTCTCTCAGTGTAACAGGTTTTACCAGGTGCATAACTGAACTCTGTCCAACCAAGCTGTTAGACACATCCTAAAAACATTCCTGTGTGATATTGTTTCACGTTTACATCAAGATTTTCCAGCCTGATCAGTGTCTGCTGTCAACATGTTGGTGTTGCAACCAATTAGTTACGGTACACACTTTTCAACTATTATTTTCTATCTTTTATTTTACATCCTCTCCACGCACACATCTAGCCAACTTACAAGTGATGATACCAGTGATTTTCTTTTAAACCCAGTATAAAAAAATCAAAGGTGGTGGTGCTCATACTTTCTTTACTTACATACTTTGCATACTTAGAGGTGAAATAAAAAGTAGGCTATTCCAAGCTGGCACTGTACTGCTGCATAACTGTGTTCTCTGCTGTAGTGAGACGCTTTACAAAGACTGTTTTTATATCTAAAAAAAAACAACAACTAAAAAAACACCGATGACAGCATTAGTGGGTGGCCATCAAAATGCATATTAGTGGAACAGCTGTAGTTCACATTACAATGACAGGTAGCAGTAGAAGTACTTCCTGCCAACCAAAGCAGAACAGGTTGTGTAAATAGCGAAAGGAACTTTTAACTGTAGTGTAAATTAATACATCCCAAATGTGTGCAGAATTTAAATATATTTCTTTTCTGTCAGTCTTTTAGCATAAGAACCGATCATAAAACAGACTTAACTGGTATCAAAAGTATTAATATTTGAGACACACCCTACTATTCAGAACCACTTTGACCACAGTTTATTTTGATGTGTTGCCCCACACACAGCCCTGAGTCTCAAAACAAAGGTGAGCTTAGTTCAGCTCGAGCTTATTCAATAAATGTATAGACTAGTAACAGTAGTAAATAAATAGTAGTAGTAGAAATAATTAAGATCCTTTATGAGAGTGAGTTTTGGAGCTGACCTACTTGTATGACATATGACATAATTAAAGTTTGAAAAGATAAATTTGTTTCATTGGTCAATGAAGTAAGGACTTTGGAGAAGTAACGCGGTAAATATAAAAGTTTGCTAGTAAAAAAACATAAACAAGGGAACAAAGCAAAGTTACTTACGTTTTTAGACGTATCTTGTAGAACTGTACAATGAGAGTTGAAATACCAATCTGTCATCAGCCACCAAGTTTGGGGTGTGGGTTACAGCTTAGGGTTGGAGCTTTTAAAGCAGGCACATCATTTGCATAAAGGCATGGAAACTCAAGAGGGCAGGGATTTAAGTGTGACACAACCTACTATTCATATTTCATGCCTTCACGATATGGTCTCTGGGTCAATTTTGGCCCAGAGACAATTCAAACACTTTAGGAAATCAGTATAATCTATACAACAACAAAAGGGTTGTCTAATCTTGTTTTCTGCACAAACATCATGTTTTTTTTGTTTGTTTTTTTTATCAACCCATGATACTAAGAGTGGTCAAGGTCCTGATAACCTCTCAACTAAATTACTGCGATGCCCTTTACTCTGGATGTAGCCAGAGGCCTGTACCACGAAGCGAGCTCAGCCTACCCGGGGTTACTCCCAGCCTATCCAGCTGAACCTCCACAACACTGTCACTCTGGATCAGCGGTACCACGATGCTGGTTATCAACTCGGTAACTCAACCCCGGCTTGTCTTGCTGCACATGAATCTGTGAACGCGCACGTATAAAGGTCGGATACATGATACCCCCCTCTACCTAAAAAAAATGGCCGCCATATTGAATTTTTGCGTGGCCAACATCTTTTTCACAAAAAGTGACCCTTAGAGAGTATCTGTGCCAAATTTCATGCTTTTATACCAAAGTGAACGATTCTCTTGAAATATGCAATTAATCTGCTGCACTATTAATTTAAAGCAGAAGTATGCGGAATATTTGTGTTAATATAAGTCATAAATAGTTATATCTTCCGACGGCAATCACTTATATAGAGTGTTTGGTCCGAAACACGGGTCTGTCAGTCACTCTGCTCTGCTGTAAGCCGAGGAGAAAACTTTTATTTTATTTTCTTGTATCCTACAACCTTTATCCAATGAGGAGAGAGAACAGCATAAAGGGGCGGTCCTCTCTGTGTGTGCAGCCAAGGGATGCGCGTGAATATGGTGACGTAGGGACGAGGACCAATAGATCCATGAGGAGGGACTGCTAACTCCATCGGCTGACAAGAAGTCAAAAAAACGACCGGATCGCTTACTTCTGCTTTAAGTAATAAATTAGGGCTGCCCCCCAAATAGTCGACCAAGCACTTCTTGACCAAAAAAACCATTAGCCAACCAAAATTTCATTGGTCAATTGGTCGCAGGAAGAAAAAAAAACATTTGGAGCTGTGTCTTGTCAAAATTAAGTCAAAATCAATATGACTGAACTGTATATTAAAGGCTATAGGGCTTTTAATTTGAAGGGCCAGATACAGGAAGTCATGACACGTGACACTTTATTTTATTTTATTTTTTACACAGGACGGCAGGTTTCTCTCTTTTTTTATCAAAAGCGACTTTTTCCTATGTTGGGCACTGGCTCATGATCTGGAGTTGGCCCCCAGGGATGAGTTAAATGCAGAGAAAGAATTTCACTGTACTAGCTGGATATGTGACAAATAAAGTACCTTTACCCGTCTCGGTTCGTTTCCAATCCAGCCCCGGAGCGGTTTGTTTGCAGTGAGAACATAATCGACACAGAAACCAACACAACACATGCTGCTGGTCTTCAGTGATTCTCAACGACCAGGCTGCTGGTTTGTACTGGCCCGACTGGATGCGCTGATTCAGGCAGAGTTCTGATTGAGGATCACTCCAGTCGCTTCTTTTTTTCTTTTGTTTTTGCAGTGTTCGACTGGATTAGGGCTGAAAATATAGGCTACACAAAAGACTCGGATTCGGTCTGGTCTGGGCTTCAACCACGGTTCCGACCGTGTTGGATTTTAATTTTAATGAGGCCAATTTTTTTTTTTTTTTTTTTTTAAATTTCTGACCAATAAGAGAAGTGTTTGTTAGCGCATGGCATTTGTTTTGACCATCTGGAACTGTTACCATGTGTGAACACAAACAATCCCAAAAAAAGAATGGGTAACACTTTATAATGAGTACACACTATTAAGCATTAGTTAAGCATTAATAAATATTGAATTCATAATTTATAACACATGAATACTCATTAGTATGTAGTTAGTAAACATAGTTATAAATGTTTTACTCATCATTGGTAAGCACAGTAGTTATGGATTAGTAAACACTGAATTCATCATTTATAAAGCATGTTTCTGACGTTAATACTCATTAGTATGTGGTTTACAATCACAGTTGTAAATGTTTTACTCTTCATTAATAAGTTCATCTATATAAATGATGGATTCAGCATTCCCAAGCTGCTCTTACACGTCCAGTATGAATGGTTAGTGAGTGTTAGTAAATGTTTTATAAAAACTCACAAATTTCATTTCCAATGGATGACTTATAAACAGTTATTAATGCAGGAATTCATGAATTCAGGCAGTTACAAAGCACTTACTACTCGTTAATTAAGTATTTTGTGTGAGCTCATCTAAAGTGGGCACTATCTATGCCTTATAGAGCATTTACAAATGAGATATTAAGGCTGGCAATGCCTTAAGACTCACAAGGAGAGACACAACACGATGTAGTTCATATTGCATTGTATTTATTGCAACTTGGGAATATTATAAGGGTCTGGTAAAAACGAAACTTATCAACCAGCGCATCCAGCGTTTACCATTTGTATAACTTATAAACGAGTCTGTTGCGGCCGCGACTCTCTCCCTGCTCTCTCCCTCTCGCGCTGGCGCACAAACGGGCAGATGGACAGGTCGTGTTGTGACGGTAACATGCTAATGCTAGCTAATGTGTTCAAATTGCTATCCGCCCCCCATGGGGGGATTCCTAGTAGTGAAATGGCACCCGGGTACCGCCCAAGCCGAGCGAGTACTTGGATATCAGCTTCAGCCCTACAAACAATACGGCATCTACATTGATATCAGTTCACTCCGAACTATAAAGCTCCGAACATGCAGCCATGACTCCGAAGCAGTCTTTTGCCCCCTGGTTTGGGTTGCACGCGCACCGGCGGTCGCTGGACGTGTACGTCGACGAGCCCTCAGCACGTCATCAACGTGACGACGCTGGGAGGCGGCAACACTGCAGCCGGTGCAGCCTGGTGCAGCCTGGTGCAGCAGCTAAGATGAATGGAGAGTTGGAGACGGAGAACTCTGCCCAGAATCGACGAGTCCGGCGGACGCGGGCCCAGAAGAAAGCCGGTGTGGAGATGGATATCGAAGTCGGCGGCCGTCAGTGGCACTAGTGGTGAGTATGTGTTTGTTTTGTTTGCTGCCACACATGGTCCATGGATGATAGCTAACGTTAGCTTGTCTGCAGCTGAAGGCTTTAGCTCTCCTCCCTGACGTAGGCTACTACCGCGAGATGTAAACACACATTTCAGGACCGCTGACTTGTATCATCAGAGCAGCCTCCTTTCATATTTAATAGAGGGGGGACAATACCTGACAATAATATTCTCATCTGTCAGAATGTGCCTGCTGTAAAGGATAATCATAGCTGAAAATCACAGGTTATTATTATGTCTGTTCTGATTTTACAAGTCAATGTGTGACTGTGTGTGTGGGTGTGTGTGTGACTGTGTGTGTGTGTGTGTGTGTGTGTGTGTGTGTGTGTGTGTTAAGTTAAATATCCTTTTTTCCCCTCTGTTCTTTATTTTTAAACTGTTGCTAACTTTCCTTTTTTGTTCTCTAAATTGCAGTCCAAAATCTGGATCAGGCCGTGTCCCGGTACAAGAAAATTCTCTGGCCGTTTGGTCTACTGCTTTCAAGCGTGTTGGGATGGACCAGAACACTGCTCCAACCGCAGAGAGCTGCCCCCAGCAAATATAAGGAACTGACTTAATTTTTTGATACAGAAAAAAAATAGGCTACAGAAAGATTTTTTTCAAAGAATTATTTGCTGAACTTAAACTTCTGTGATCCACTGTTGGTGTTGGCAAGTTTTTATTCAGCCATGCTTACCCTTGTTTGTTTTACATCAACAGAACAGTTGTACAGTTACAATATGTTGGGAAGTTGCAATAAATACAATGCAATATGAACTATCCCTTTGTGTTGTGTCTCTCCTTGGTCTGTTAAGATAACCAAGACTTTTATGAGTCTTGAGGCATTGCCAGCCTTAATATCTCATTTGTAAATGCTCTATAAGGCATAGATAGTGCCCACTTTAGATGAGCTCACACAAAATACTTAATTAATGAGTAGTAAGTGCTTTGTAACTGCCTGAATTCATGAATTCCTGCATTAATAACTGTTTATAAGTCATCCATTGGAAATGAAATTTGTGAGTTTTTATAAAACATTTACTAACACTCACTAACCATTCATACTGGACGTGTAAGAGCAGCTTGGGAATGCTGAATCCATCATTTATATAGATGAGCTTATTAATGAAGAGTAAAACATTTACAACTGTGATTGTAAACCACATACTAATGAGTATTAACGTCAGAAACATGCTTTATAAATGATGAATTCAGTGTTTACTAATCCATAACTACTGTGCTTACCAATGAGTAAAACATTTATAACTATGTTTACTAACTACATACTAATGAGTATTCATGTGTTATAAATTATGAATTCAATATTTATTAATGCTTAACTAATGCTTAATAGTGTGTACTCATTATAAAGTGTTACCAAAGAATGCAACAGTTGTATCAGTTTAGTTGGTGAATTGGAACAAAGCAGGTGTAAATATGCCATAAGTTTTGAATTGAGTTGTTTCTCTGTTGCTTAGTCACTCATGTGTAAGGAAAGACTTGAGTTCAGTCTTAAGCAGTGAGACAATGTATGATTTGTTTTCTCTGTATAACAGGTTTAACCAGGTACATAGTTGAACTCAACCCAACTTGTGTTGGTAACACAATGAAAAATATTTCTGTCAATAATGGGTGTGGTGTAATTCTGGGAAAAAATTGCTGTCAACATCCTGATGTTAAAAACCATAAGTTCCCACACAAGGTCTTTGCACACCGAGTCCGTTTTTTTTGCATGCGTTTTTAGTATCCGTCATCCGACAAAAAACGTTACGCACAGGCTCCTTGCACACTGAGTCCATTGCATTTTATTCACATGCGTTTTTATTTTGTGTTCCAAATTTCGGAGAGGGAGACAAAAATCGTAACGCATTGATGCACTTTGTGGTTCTCTCACTTGTCGAGAAATGAAAGAGAAAAATTTAAATATTGTGTCCATCCTGAGAGGACGCAGTAGCGAGGGGATCTGCTGCTTGTAAATGAGCAGCGGAACTATCATGATCACTTGAACAGTTTATTTTAGGATGTCAGTGATCCAGTTGGATAGATATTGATTATTAGCTCACACACAATTTTTAATTTATTCATTTGCTTATGGAGGACAATGTACAACATTCAGCACTCCCTCTAAGGGGGTGCGGCTGTACCCAATTGCAGCCTTAGACGGCCAATTTCCATGATCCTGAACAGCAGCTTGCGCACGCACACACACAGACACACAGACACAAACACTCTCCCTCTCTCTCCAGCCTCAAAACGCTGATGTGATTGGTCAAAAAGGCTTTTCACAGATGCGAAAAACGCACTAAATTGAACCGAAAACTTTAATGACGGACGGAAGTTTCAGACTCGGTGTGTAAACATGATCAACACAACATGAGGTCGAATTTATTTTTTGACGTGCGGCAATTTCAGACAAAAAAAATGGACTCAGTGTGCAAAGGCCTTAAAGCCCCAGTATGTAACTTATTTGGCTTTTTATTGGCAAAAATCAAATATTGCTTTCATAAATACGTATTTCACTAAAGTCGAATCACACCCGCATACAAATGAAAGCTTTCTCGTACCTTAGATTGAGTTGTTACTAGGGGTGTAATGGTATATGTATTTGTCCCGTACCGTCACGGTACGGGGGTCATGGTTCGGTGCACAGAGTCACACGACGAATACGTCGGAGTGAATATTAAAAAGAAAAAAAAAAGTTGAGTCCTCACTCCAATCTAGGTGGCGGTAATGAGCCGCAAAGCTGCCAGCAACCGCCATAACAGACGAAGAAGAGAAGTGATGAGAGTGTGAAGTTAGAGGAGCCGCCTGGTTCTTCTATGTCACCAACGGCGGCGGCGGCGGCTCGCAACCATTAGCAGCTCGCGACTGGTCGACCGGACAAAGTCCGTCGGCGATGTTTCACGGATGCGCGCTGCGTCGCTAGAAATGCATCAAACACGTTAGCGCATGTTCAACCCGATATGTCAATCACTGGTGCAAGGAAAAAGACAAGTTGTATGCAACAACTTATTCCGCTGCTAGTCTCTTGACATGAACATAGACAGGTACGGAAAAAAGGACGCCGCACATTATGTAGCCTACACATTGTCTGATGGAGGGCTGACGCCTGAAACGTGTGAGCAGTGGCGGCTGGTGCTAAAATAAATTGGGGGGGCGTCAGATAAATAAGATAAATAAAGAGCATTGCTAACTTCACATCCAGCAGTAAACAGCAGTCAGCAGCGGATCAGCTGATCTCTCCCTCCGTACAAACGCTCCGTTCTGATCCAGCTCCACTGGACTTTCAAAGTAAAGGTGACGCAGCTGAAAATTAGTTAGGCTAAATAGTGAAACAGCGGCGCCTTTATAGCCGATTTTAGGATGAAACTCTGAACATAACCTGAAACAACTGATTTTTCTTTTGCTGCGGCTGCCATTGTCTCCTGTCTTGTTGTTGTTGTCTGTCTGCTCCGTGTGCACGCGGGTGCGTCTGTAACTGTTTGAGTGACAGGCACGTCTCCGCTGCCAGGGGAGTGACTTTGATTGACGGGTCCGGTATCATTAATCAATCCGATTGGATGAAAAAATGACCCAAACGCGGAGGAGAATCTTGAAGTGACCAATTAGAGACCAGCATGAAGTCACATGGAAGCCAAAAGTTTAAGAGCCCACATACACACTCATTAGGCCGGCACCCCTCGCTATTGAAATGTATGAAACAACCCAGAATAAACCCAATATGGAATGGAAAGGCTTACAAATTTCAAAGTAAAACCCATTGTATGAGTGAACACTGAACAGATATGGTAATTACTTTTTATTATGTTATTTATGTTTACTGTGTCTACACTTTTTTCCTGAAATTTTGATGGGGGCGGAGCCCTAGCGTCCCCCTATTGACCGGCCGCCACTGCGTGTGAGTGACATTAAACTGTCACGGGAGCTTTTAACTAGTGTGCGGTCTCCTTTTTTCCTTACCTGTGTCTTTCTTGGTGGTCCAGCACCTAGTCTTCAGTTTTTTTGGGGATGTGCATGTAGCTGCCTCTGTTTTATGAACACAGACAGGACCAGAAACATCACCAAAGTAACTGGCATCTAGTCTAATTTAACTGTGTAAACCAACATTGATGTTAGTTTGTTTTGTTTTTTTAATAATAATAATTTAATAATCCGAATAATAGTTGCCAATTGTCAAGTGCAAGTTTTTTTTTCCCCTCTAGAATTAATGAATGGCATTATAACACTCTTAATGCACTTGTTTTATTTTATATTCTTTTTTTTTTTTTTTTACTTTTATAACACAAGACAGATTTTAGTTTTTTTCAATTAGTGTCTGTTGTACCGAAATTGTACCGAACCGTGACTCCCAAACCGAGGTACGTACCGAACCGTGACTTTTGTGTACCGTTACACCCCTAGTTGTTACAAGTTGTTACAAATATACAAGGGGGGCGCACGGAACCTTGGCTGCCATGTTGCATCGCCATTTTTTACGTTCAGTGGCAGCGTGACCGTAGGTAACCACGGAAACTCACCGGAGCTGTCGGCTTGGGGAGAAAGTTTTCCAGGTAGCGTCTGTTAAAACTGTCACCACTGTGTAGTGTGAGGAAGGACGGAGGCACTGGTGTTGCCGCCGTCGGCAAACCAACCGGATGTCGTTCCTACTCGACGAGAGAAAGACGGTAAAACGTGGGTCAGGTAAACAATACGACATCACCATGACAACTTATTGTCAGGCCTGTATTGTTTTGCCTCGTGCTGGCGGACCACTTGTTTACATAGAGGCTTGTTTATCCTGTTACATGCAGCGTCTGTTGTCTGTCTGACGTCTGCCCGAGTTCACGTGAATGCAACATCAAGAATACATTCAGATATGCAACCGCACCGCGGTTTACATGTTTACATGTTGTTCCTATCCACAAATTAAACGCTAAACACATAGTTTTTTTTCCCACAGTTTGTGGCACACTTTGTGGTAGCTGAAATTACCATAGCAACCTTGGCTTCAGACCAGAGCCACAGCTGACACAAATTTACAAATTAGAGACTCCTCTGATATCTCTGTAGTTTATCAACTTTTTTTTACAGATATTTCTGCCCTTTCTCCCATACATATGTGAAGCAGTGTGCGAAGGGTCTCAAATTTTGTCAAATAAATAAATAAAAATAAAAGGCGATTGCACAGGAAAAGACAGCAGCCGTTAAAGGGATGCTTCAACATTTTGGCAAATCGGCCTATTGCCATAATCCCTATAGTTTTAGCAGTAGGTTCAAGTAAGTAAGTAAGTATAAGTTCAAGTGTACGCGTTATTGTTCGCTCTCTTCCTGCAGAAAAAGTGACATATCATGCAAATATTTAATCTTTAAACAACGTCTCCTCATGATCTCATCACAGTTGCAGTGTGATTTCTCCTGGTAAATTAAAGGGATAGTTCAACATTTGGCAAATTGGCCCATTGCTATAATCCCACAGCAGTAGGTTTGTTACCTTTAATTGTCGGTGCAAGCTATTTTTAGAATGACGGAGCAAAGCCGTGAGCTGCTCAGAGCTACGCTATGGAGGCTTATGGGGTTTCTTGGTTTCCCTCATCAAACTCATCAAATACACAATCCAACAACTCCAAAACGCTCTGGTGGACAAGTTGTGACCTGCACATTCACCACGCTAACAGAACGTTACAAGACAGAGTTGTTTTAGAGGTAAATGCAGAGACTGCTTACCGAAAAACTGCCCTGACGGGAACGCGTATCAGCAGTTTTGCCTGAATTTACCTCTAAAACAACTCTGTCTCATAACATTCTGTTATGCCTATGACTATAGGGATTATGGCAATGGGCCAATCTGCCAAAATGTTGAACTATCCCTTTAACAAAATCAACATCTATCTTTCCCTTCAAATTAAAGTTTGTGACGTGTGTGATTGAGGCAGCTGCTGACAGATGTGCACCTGACAGTGACAGTTTCACTAAACCTGGGCCACCATCCGATCCTCCTTCTGTATATTCTTCTCTTCAACTGTCTCGCCTTAGTTTTTCGGCAACCATGAAATCTGGTGCGCACCTGTTTCTCTCTCGCATGCTCACTCACTGACTCTCGATCCGCATACAGGCACGCAAAAACCACAAGATTGGAATACTTCAGTTACAGTATTTCAATTTCCTGGTTGCTGTGATCACAAGGAGTTATAGGCTGCAGCTATGAACAGAACTACAGGCTTCTTTTATTTATCTATTTTTTTGCCGCGGGCCAGCCGAGAATTTGCAAAAGTGAAAGAAGCAAGAATTTTAGTTCAACAAGTTTAACCAGGTGCATAATTGAACTCAACCCAACTTTTTGGTAACACAATGTTCCCATCAGTTATGGGTGTGGTGTCATTCTATAGACTTTTTCTACCAGCATGTTGATAAGACCTACCACCCGCATGTTCTGATTTTGCTTTCATTTTGATCGCACGTACACACAAGGACTCCA
>NC_140910.1:562184-566553 GCF_045865225.1 Trachurus japonicus | reverse complement strand
GACCAGCATTTCCGCCACCACTAATAATAACAAAATAACGATAGAGACAAAACGATATATTTATCGGGCTGTTAGACGTGAGTGTTGCAGAGCTGAGCGCAGGTGGAGGAAGGATAAACTGCAGGTGTCTTTTGAAATGCTTAAGGACTGTTGGCGACGTTATCAAACTACTGTGAAAGCTGCTAAAAGAAAACATTTGTCTCACATTATCTTGTCAAATTGTCACAAACCTCGCATCTTGTTTAACACCATTGACTCTGTCCTGAATGCCCCACAGTCTGTCAGTATGGAGACCTCCCCTGCTGTTTGTGAAAACTTTCTTCACTTTTTTATCAACAAGGTTTCTTCTACAAGAGCTCTAATTTCCCCCTCTGCGTATGACCCTTCAATCTCTGTCACCTGCTCTGCTGTTTTTAACCAGTTTGAGCCTGTGACGCTGTCATCCCTACAGGAGATTGTTGGTCATATGAAGCCCTCAGGTTCTCCAAATGATGCTGTCCCTGCTCGATTTTTTAAGGAGGTTTTCCCTACTGTAGGGCCATGTGTTACTGCAATCATTAATAGCAGTCTGTCCTCAGGTGTGGTCCCTATGAATTTTAAACATGCAGTGGTGAAACCACTGATCAAAAAACCAGGGCTAGATCCTGCTGTTCTTGCCAATTACAGGCCCATCTCCAAATTGCCTTTTCCTTCAAAAATCACTGAGAAGGTAGTTTACAGTCAATTAATGTCCTTTCTGGAACAGCAAAATATTCTTGAGATTTTCCAATCTGGTTTTAAATCCTTGCACAGCACTGAATCAGCACTTTTAAGAGTTTTTAATGATATCTTTTTAGCTACAGACTCTGGTGATTCTGTGATTCTTGTGCTTTTAGATTTAACTGCTGCCTTTGACACAGTGGACCATGAGATCCTGATTTCCCGCCTGGACCAGTGGGTGGGAATTAGAGGCGTGGCATTGGAGTGGCTCAGGTCGTACTTGGCTGATAGAACGTTTTGTGTTGGCCTTGGCGACTCTGTGTCCTCCTCTGCTCCCCTCTCGTGCGGGGTCCCACAGGGCTCAGTGCTTGGCCCTCTCCTCTTCTCTCTTTACTTGCTCCCGCTTGGCTCCATAATTAGGAAGCATGGTATTTTATTCCATTGTTATGCAGATGACAGCCAAATTTATGTGCCTCTTAAGAAAAATGACACCAGCTCTGTCACTGCACTGTTGAAATGTCTAGATGACATCAAGGCCTGGATGTCTTTTAACTTTTTAAATTTTAACCACGACAAAACTGAGGTGATGGTTTTTGGTGGAACCACTGGAACCCCCCTGCCAGATCTTGGTTCCCTTACCCAGTACATGAAACCCACAGTTACAAACCTGGGGGTGAAGATGGACCCTGATTTTAAACTTGAGAGCCAGATCAGGTCTGTCGTTAAATCGAGTTTCTTTCACCTGAGGCAGCTGGCCAAAATAAAACCTATTCTTTCCAGGCAGCACTTTGAGACAGTAGTCCACGCCTTCGTAACTACTCGGCTGGACTATTGCAATTCACTATATGTGGGGGTCAGTGCGTCGGCCATCTCTCGGCTCCAGATGGTACAGAACGCTGCAGCTCGTCTTTTAACTGGTACAAGAAAACACGAGCACATTACCCCCATTTTAGCCTCACTCCACTGGCTGCCCATACATTTTAGAGTTCATTTTAAAATTCTTTTATTTGCTTTTAAATCCCTCAATGGTCTTGCCCCGCCGTACCTCTCTGAGCTTCTGCACTTTTACACTCCTTCCCGGTCTCTCAGGTCAGCTGACCAGCTGGTCCTGAGAGAGCCCAAAACAAAGCGGAAGCTCAGAGGGGATCGTGCCTTCGCTGTGGCAGCTCCAAAACTGTGGAACAATCTGCCTCAGCACATCAGACAGGCCTCCTCTCTGTCTGTTTTTAAATCCCACCTTAAGACCCACCTATTCTCCCTGGCTTTTAACACCCAGTAGGCAGTTGACTTCGTTTATTTTATTTTAATGATTTTATTTATTTGTTTTTATTTGTTGATTTTAATTCTGTTTTATCGTATTTTATTTTATCTTATTGTGTCCATTGTTTTTATTGTGCTTCTGTTGTGTTACCTATTATATTTTATCTTGCTGTGCAGCACTTTGGAAACCCTTGTGTTTGTTTAAATCGTGCTATATAAATAAAATTGGATTGGATTGGATTGGATATCAAAAATGGGCCCATTAACAAGTGTGGGTAGCGTAGATTCATCCACATTAACGTGAGACTTTTTTATAACCAAATAGAAACTCCTCGTTGTCCCTTTAAATGGGTGCTTTGTGGAAAACCAATGATCGAAAAAAAGAGAGCGAAACGAAGCGACTGTGCATGTTGAGGAGGAACTATGAAGTACTCAGCTGTGATGGAAAATGACCTAAACTGAGTCGAGGTGAGTGGAGCTGTAATTGTGTCGTGGAAAAGGGGCAATAGAAGCAATCCACTATGAGAGATCCGGATACCTGATCTCCCCATTTCCAGTCGACTCCCCTCATGACCCTGGTGCCAATCTTCATCATGGCAGCCAGCTCAGGGCCAGAGGAAGGTAGGGGGGCGGGGGCAGCCTCCTTTCTTGACTCCTCCAGCACTGTGGCTGAGCCTCCATGCGCGCATAAACTCAGGTCCTCTTCACTGCTGTCTGTGCTGGGTCCTGAAAATACAAGAGCAAAAGGGACATCAAACCCCTGCGGTCATAGGGGGACAGGTGCTTTCTGAGTCTGCTCTGGCTAAACTGAGTGCTGACGTCTAACTGGACAGTACGCACCTACGAGCCTGAGGATGCTCTGCGTGAGAGCAAGTATGCCGGAGTTTAGCAAGAGACTGAGGCTGTTGGACCCGTGTTTCAGGGACAGCATGTGTATCATGGCCAGAAGGAAGCGCGCTTGTGGAATGGTGCCAAGGCTTGGTCCCGCTGGGTTCTCATTGGTGATGGTCTGCAAGGGAACAGGCTGCACACCTGTTACGAGACAAACATATGGTCAGTAAGTTCCCCACAAGCCTCCCACTAGTACCTGTTTCTGAAATAAACTGGCAGCAGTCACAGTCACAGTCACGGTCGCACAACTCACCGAGCTCTTTGAAGCGGGCGCTGGCCTCGAGCAGGATGTTGCGAACATTCATGATGGCCCAGGAATACAATTTGCCAAAGGTCACCTCCAAAAGCATGCGGTTAAAGGGAGGGATCAGATCCACATCCTTCAGGCAGTCAGACAAAGGCTCTCTGAGAAGGACAGATGAAACAGAAGAAGGCTGAAAACAGCAACATGGACAGAAACACGGGGACTGTGTGCATGAAAAACTGTTATTCTATACACTATCAATGATCACTTTACAAGACGTACATAGTTTAAAGGGGACCTATTATGCTTTTCCAGCTTTTCGGACTTATAAATATGTTTAAAATGTTGGATACTTGCTTTAGAGGACATGGAAGTGCCATATCATGAGGTAGGCGTGTCCAGTTTTGTCACAACTTCAGCAGAAGTTCCCTATATGGCAGCTCGGCTGGCTCTGGCCTCAGTGCCCAGTGGTAATGCGAGAGGGGGCGTATTACTATGCAGCAGGCCCTCGATACCTTGACCAATCTCAGCTGAGTCGGCGCGGTAAGTGGAGAAGGGGAGGGGGGGGGGGGGCACGCTGAATCCAAGCGTTTCAGAGCGAAGTATGGAGTTTTTCATCGATCGAAACTTTCAATAGTGCCCCACTGGGGTCCAATATCACATTAAAAGCTTCTGAAATTAGCATAATAGGTCCTCTTTGATGTGTTTTTTTTAGGGCTGTCAGAGTTAACGCGTTAATCGCGATGAGATTAATTAAAAAAATTAACGCGATTAAATTTTTTAATCGCGGCCCATTTTGTCCTCTGTCTGCTGGACTGGAGGACTGGAGTGTGGGACCTCCAGTCCAGTAGGTGGCGGTAAGGCACCTTCAAGTTGGTTGCTACACAAATATACACAGTCTAACATATATCCACAGCTCCATCCATTGATTTTTTGCGGCTTTGTTGTCAACAAATGCACATGGCCATGTATTGATTTTTTGACGGCTTCGTTGTAAACAAATGCAGTGGCCAGGCAGAGGCGTAGCAAAGTAAAGGGCAATTTCCACTGGATGCAATTCGTTTCAATTCTGTGTGAGTTTCATGCATCATGTGTTATGATTAGGTAGGCCTACTAGGTCTGGTCTAAAAGTTGTTTGTCTAGAGATTATAACACTTTGGAGTGTTGAAAGTCCAAAGCGCCATATATAATATTTTTAATAGAGATTAATCGCGAGTTAACTATGGAAAAAATGCGATTAATCGCGATTAGAAAAATTAATCGTTTGACAGCCCT
>NC_140910.1:529638-562084 GCF_045865225.1 Trachurus japonicus | reverse complement strand
TGGCAGGTGTGCTGGCAAGTACCCAGTGGAGCTGTCCCTTGGAAGGTGTGCTGGCAAGTACCCAGTGGAGCTGTCCCTTGGCAGATGTGCTGTCAAGTACCCAGTAGAGCTGTCCCTTGGCAGGTGTGCTGGCATGTACCCAGTGGAGCTGTCCCTTGGCAGATGTGCTGTCAAGTACCCAGTGGAGCTGTCCCTTGGCAGATGTGCTGGCATGTACCCAGTGGAGTTGTCCCTATGGAGGGGTGCTGGCATGTACCCAGTGGAGCTGTCCATAGGGAGGCGTGCTGGCATGTACCCAGTGGAGTTGTCCCTATGGAGGGGTGCTGTCAAGTACCCAGTGGAGCTGTCCCTTGTCAGCTGTGCTGGCAAGTACCCAGTGGAGCTGTCCCTTGGCAGATGTGCTGGCAAGTACCCAGTGGAGCTGTCCCTTGGCAGGTGTGCTGTCAAGTACCCAGTGGAGCTCTCCCTTGGCAGATGTGCTGGCAAGTACCCAGTGGAGCTGTCCCTTGGCAGGTGTGCTGGCATGTACCCAGGGGAGCTGTCCCTTGGCAGGTGTGCTGGCATGTACCCAGTGGAGTTGTCCCTATGGAGGGGTGCTGGCATGTACCCAGTGGAGCTGTCCATAGGGAGGCGTGCTTGCATGTACCCAGTGGAGTTGTCCCTATGGAGGGGTGCTGGCATGTACCCAGTGGAGCTGTCCCTATGGAGGGGTGCTGGCATGCACCCAGTGGAGCTGTCCCTATGGAGGTGTGCTGGCATGTACCCATGGGAGATGTCCCTAGAGAAGGTTGTTGGCACATACCTAGGGTTTGATTCCACTTGGTGTAATAGAGCAGGCCCAGAGTTAATGACAGATACCAGTGCCTTTAGGGCCCACCAGGCTAAATTGAATTCAACTGACCTGGAGCTCATCTCAGCCCTGACTGCTCCCATGTGTCTAGGATTATCCCCTGCCAGTGGCCCTGGCATGTAATGGAGGGTCTCATCCAGTGAAGCCTCTGGTGTGCAGTAAGGAGCCTGCTGGACCAGGCCCTCTGGGATACAAGTGCTCTGGCCATCTTGGGCTGCTTGAGTGCTGCCACTGCCCAGCTTGGCAGGAGGTGCTGGATTCCTTTCAGCCTGTGTTATAGAAGCCAAAAATGGACACGTGTTTTGATTTGGAACTGTAGGTTTTCTTTCCAACATTCAATCTGTCATTACCTGCTATATGTTCCATAGTCTATTTCATTTTTAATATGTAATAGATTGACATTTGGAGTCAAAAACCGTGGTTCCAAATATCAATTTCCACATCTTAATCTATTTGTGATGTGTAATAGACTGAAATTTGGAATTTAAAACCACAGTTCCAAATATCAATTTCACAACATGTTCAACTGCAAGAGAAAAGTGACATATAACTATATCCTATATGATCAGAAATCCATATAACAACCTACATATTTATAGACCGTGATATTACACAGTTAAATTATGAAAACTACACAGGTTTCAACCAGTTTAGCATATCAAAAATCCACATTCTAGAGAACTAATTTGACTGTTCTGTTCACCTGAAACAGGAAAGTGACATATAACTACATCCTATATGTTCAGAAATCCTTTAACCACCTATATATATATAGACAGTGATAATATACAATCAAATTCGTAAACTACACGTGGATTTCAACAGTTTAAACATATCAAAAATCTAGATTTTTGAGAGCTCACTTACCATGCGGTCACTGCTGCTGCCTTATCACCCTACTTCTTGTTACACCGGAAGTTCAACTCCCAAGTTTACAGAGTTCCAAATTTACATCCATTCTTCATATCTAATAGATTGAAATTTGGACTTTAATACTACAGTTCCAAATATCAACCTAGATCACCCCCACCCCCCTTACAAAAAAGTTAAGGGAGTTAATAAAAACTTTACAGACCTCACTCATCATGTGGCCCGCACTGCTGGCTTCTTATCCACCTACTTCCCCATCACACAGGAAGTCCAAATTTTGATCCACATACATGCATGATACAATAGATGGAAAACTGGATGTACATGTCTCTATTCTCCATGCTTCAGTTTGCTGGTCTGAATTTATTTACTTCCATAACAACAGGTATCCATGGATGTAAGTTTAGAAGCAGCTATAGACCTTGATGGGCCTGATTAATGAGACCTTTCTGTAGATGCCTTAGTTGAGGCTCCACAATCATTTTTGACCATGTGGACCCAGAGGAAGTGACCCAAAAGTGATGTCAATAGTCATGGGGTGGACTAACAATGACAAGATAATTTGGAAGTTAATGAATGGAAATTTGGAAGGGAAGTCTGATGTGCCTGTGAAGGACCTATAGGACCTGATGGACCTTTTGATTTTGGCAAAAGTGGAGCTTGGACATCAGACAATGAGCTACAGTCGTATTTATTACATATGAGAACAAATACTGGAAGGCCTTTTGGGGAAGGTTAGGCCCTTGCTGAAAGCCCTTTGGTTTAAAAAGTTATGGCCCTCTACATTTCAAAGGTCAACAGGTCACCAAGCAAAGTTATTCAGAGACAGTCACCAAGCATTCGTGAGTATTGTTGGCTCAGAGATGAGGAGGAGCCCTGCAACTACTTTTGACTAAAACCTGGCTTCCCACTAGAGCCCTGCCAGCCCACGGGGGCCTGCGGGTGACCTTGATGGGCCTGATTAATGAGACCTGTCTGTAGATGCCTTAGTTGAGGCTCCACAATCATTTTTGACCATGTGGACCCAGAAGAAGTGACCCAAAAGTGATGTCAAAAGTCATAGGGTGGACTCACAATGACAAGATTCATGAGCATCGACATCAGACAATGAGCTATAGACTTATTAGGGCCACGGGCCATCGCACCGGGCACTGACCGGGCGAAGCCGGGGCACTACTGTTATTGTGTGGATTTTTTCCTACTTATTCTTCTTCTTCATCTTCCGGACGACTTTCGGTTCGCTACTAGTCCTGCAACTCTTCGAGTTGCTGCACGTTATATAGTGCCACACGTTATATATCAAAACAAGCAGTTTGATCAGGATCGGTGTGGGCAAAAAAAAAGCGAAAAAGACCAATCATTGGAGTTTAACAAACGTCTACTGCTCAGGCATTCTTTCACCTAGAGACTTAATTTGAACTTTAAACAGTAGACACAAGTCTTGGGTATTGGCGTATTACTCCACGTTTTGATAGGTCATAGAGTTTTTTATCAATCCCTGATCAATGACCATTATCATTTTTGGAGAAATTATGAGATTATAATGGTTTTGTATTGCACGGAATGTTCGTGTCAGAGTGGGTGACATCTCTTTCCACACTCGGCCCGGCCACAATTTACACTCTACACACATAAGTTTTTCAGAAAATTGTAGACAAACTTGTTCTGTCTCTCACCATGTGCTTAAAATATCAGAGAGACTTACAGAATTTACAGAATCAGCCTCTGAGTGCGGCCACATCTGTCTCTGCTCCTCATTGACTCCAATACAAAGATTTTCTGAGAGAAGCAGAACGGACCGATGTTTTAAAACTGCCAGCGTCTCCTAAATATTTACTGTAGAAACACCAAATCGTACCAAATTTTTCAGGAAGTCCTTACAGCACCGATGATCTGTGTTTTGTTCTGATAGGAGTTACCGTTTTTGTCACAGTAAGCCTTTTGCGAGACCAGTGCAGAGGCAGAAAATCACTCTTTTTCTCCACGTTTCTGTCTGCCTCAGCCTGGGGGGCCCCTATCGCCGTGGTAACCTCTGTGATTCTCAGGCCAGAGCTCGTTAACTTCATAAACAATCCACCTGGCGCTTGTTTAAATGTTTGTAAACACATACAGCTACCCTCTGTAGCTCACCCTGAGGTTTCTCCGATTTTTCCCTGTTAAAAGGGTTTTCTATGGAGTTTTTCCTCAGTCGATGTGAGGGTCTAAGGGCAGAGGATGTTGTTATGATGCCATGTAAAGCCCTTTGAGACAAACTGTTTGTAAAAACGGGCTGTACAAATAAAATTGCCTTGCCTTGTCTTGCCTAAATCAGACTGACACAGGATGCAGCTCATAACATGTGTCAAGTCAGTCACACACACACACACACACACACACACACACACACACACACACACACACAAACACACACACACACACACACACACACACACACACACACACACACACACACACACACACACACACACAGGTAACCTAATGTGGTTACAGCTCCTCCATATCAGTGCTTATAGAAAGATGATCATGTGTCTGTCTGATCAGCTCTGTCTTGACCTTAAGATCGTGGGTTTGATTTCCATGTTGACAGAGATGGCAAAATCGGCCGTAGCTCCCGTGGCCCTCTCAAAATTTCCCAGAGGAAATTTTCTAGTTTATCATCATACACTTATTCTGTTAATGCAGTAGGTTGTAAGTTCAACTCCCACTCTTTGCATTTTTTTTTGCTGGGTGTCTGTTCATCCCCTGTATTTACTTGTTTTCTGTCATGACTCAACTGCTCTCTCTAATAAAGTAAGAGATCTACATTTATCTCTATAATATTCTCATCTACTGCCAAGCTCCACCATAGATTTGAATTTGGAGCCACTTTCATGTTCTCATCTACTGCCATGCTCCATCATAGATTTGAATTTGGAGGCACTTTCATATTCTCATCTACTGCCAAGCTCTACCATTGGAATTCATATCCTCACCTACTGTCAAGCTCTGCAACAGGGCCTCACCCCCAACAATGCATACACATCAATTTCACCACATGTCACAGTGCTGAGGTGGCTCAGTGGTTTAAGAGGATGCCTCTTATTCTCTCTATTATTGTCATTTTTTTGCTGGGTGTCTGTCCATCCCCTTTATTTACTTGTTTTCTGTCATGACTCAACTGCTCTCTCTAATAAAGTAAGAGATCTACATTTATCTCTATAATATTCTCATCTACTGCCCTGCTCCATCGTAGACTTGAATTTGGAGGCACTTTCATATTCTCATCTACTGCAGAGCTCCATCATAGACTTGAATTTGGAGGCACTTTCATATTCTCATCTACTGCCAAGCTTCATCATAGATTTGAATTTGGAGGCACTTTCATATTCTCATCTATTATCAAGTTCTACCATAGATTCTCACCCCCAATGATGTATATACATCAATTTGACAGCATGTCATGGTGCTGAGGTGGCTCAGTGGTTTAAGAGCATGTCACATATTCCACTGATGCAGGAGGTTGCAAGTTCAACTCCCACTCTGTGTGTTGTTTTTGCTGGGTGTCTGTTTACTGTTTTGATTTACTTGTTTTCTGTCATGCCTCCCCTGCCCACTCTAATAAAGGGAGAATTTACCTACATTTGCCTCCAAGACAAATATTTTGGTGATTGTAACTCTTTGGTGACATTTCCAATTTCTCATCCGTCATCGTTTCCAAAGTCTTGTCTGTGGAACAAGCTCAATCATAGATTAGAATTTGGTAGTACTCCCTACTTCTCATATAAAACAGCTTTCAAAGTCTCATCTATGGACCAAGCTGAGTCAGTGATTGGAATTTGGTGGCACTTCCAATTTCTCATCCATTATCATTTCCAAAGTCTCGTCTGTGGAACAAGCTCAATCATAGATTAGAATTTGGTAGTACTTCCAATTTCTCATTTAACATAGCTTTCAAAGTCTCATCTATGGACCTAGCTGAGTCAGAGATTGGAATTTGGTGGCACTTCCAATTTCTCATTCATCATCGATGCACACACACACACACACACACACACACAGGTAACCTAATGTGGTTACAGCTCCTCCATATCAGTGCTTCTAGAAAGATGATCATGTCTGTCTGATTAGCTCTGTCTTGACCTTAAGATCGTGGGTTTGATTCCCATGTTGACAGAGATGGCAAAACCGGCCGTAGCTCCCGTGGCCCCCTCAAAATTTCCCAGAGGAAATTTTCTAGTTTATCATCATATTCTCATCTGACCAAGCTCCACCATAGATTTGAATTTGGCGGCACTTACGTATTCTCGTCTACTGCCAAGCTCTACCATTGGAATTCATATCCTCACCTACTGTCAAGCTCTGCCACAGGGCCTCACCCCCAACAATGCATACACATCAATTTCACCACATGTCACAGTGCTGAGGTGGCTCAGTGGTTTAAGAGCATGCCTCCTATTCTCTTAATGCAGTAGGTTGTAAGTTCAACTCCCACACTTTGCATTTTTTTTTGCTGGGTGTCTGTTCATCCCTTTTATTTACTTGTTTTCTGTCATGACTCAACTGCTCTCTCTAATAAAGTAAGAGATCTACATTTATCTCTATAATATTCTCATCTACTGCCATGCTCCATCGTAGACTTGAATTTGGAGGCACTTTCATATTCTCATCTACTGCCAAGCTCCATCATAGACTTGAATTTGGAGGCACTTTCATATTCTCATCTACTGCCAAGCTTCATCATAGATTTGAATTTGGAGGCACTTTCATATTCTCATCTATTATCAAGCTCTACCATAGACCACCTGTATTCAACTGACACCTGTAACTCCCTAATGCAGTTTTTCAATGACAAAATCTCCATCATTCACCAACACTTAGATTCAGACTCACTTCCCTCTCTCCCACCTGCACTTCCTCTCCTCCCACCAGCACCTCTGCCACACTGTCAGCACTTCCCTAATTTCCAACTTCCCACTGACCTTCAAATCTATGACCTCATCCGTAAATCCAAACCCTCTACCTGTCAGCTTGACCCCCTTCCCACCACCCTTGTCAAATCTTGTCTCCCCTCTGTGCTTCCCCTCTTATCTGCCATCATTCACTCTTCACTCACCACCGGAACTGTTCCCTCGCCCCTCAAAACTGCAGCTATCACCCCTATCCTGAAAAAACCTGGCTTAGACCCCAACAACTACAATAATCTCCGCCCCATCTCCAACCTACCTTTCATATCCAAAATCCTTGAAAAAGTAGTCGCCACCCAATTACACACCCACTTAACTCAAAACTCCCTCTATGACCCTTTTCAATCTGGTTTCCGCCCCCGCCACAGCACAAAGTCTCGTTTCCAACCACAGCTCAATCATAGATTGGAATTTGGTAGCACTTCCACATTTTCATCAATAACTATGAACTTCCAAATTACTATCTTCAATTTCAGAATTTGTTTGAAAGTTTGACATTTTCAAATTGATATTTGAAGGACTTCATATATTGACACTGTAATATGTTTGACTCTTAACAATTCACAAAAGAAGCAGAAATAATTGCTTATGAACTTTTATTTACAGCTAAATGGTGTGTCATTCCAATTTCAACATTGAACTTTGACTTAGTGTCATAGAACAAGATGAAGCATTTCCGGTGCGGGAACATCAGGGCTGGGATGGCTTTACTGTGGTGAAGGATCAACCTCAGTGGTCTGCACTCCTTTGGTGTTTGGGCCTTGATGGTGTTTGTGTTTGAGCCATTTCTGTTTGAGTCGGGCCAACTTCCATGTCCTCGGGTGTCTCCTTGTCCTGGAGTGATTCTTTTCCCCGAGTTATGCTCATCCTCAGTCGCTTCCTTGCGAGAGAGCTCACTCACCGTGCTGTCACCCCTGTTGCCTTACTCCGCATTTTCAACTTCCTGTGACACAGGAAGTACAAATTTACATTTACAAAAACATTTTTGGATTTAGCACTTCCAGATTCACATCTATGACTCTATACTTCCACATTCCTGTCTAACATGTGAGAATTTGTAACTTGAAACTTTCAAATTGTGATTTAAAGAACATTTTGAATTTAGCACTTCCAGAATCTCATCTGACTATACACCTTCCTGTCTAACATGTAAGAATTTGTAACTCAAAATTTTCAAATTGTGATTCAGAAAATAAAGGAAACAGAAATCATACCTTTGGACTTTCATTTTCAGCTGAGTGGTGTATATTTCAACATTGAACACAATTTGAACTTTGATACAAAGAGTCTTAGAACAAGATCAACAGTTTGCTGCATTGGAAATGTGGACGAACAGGGTTGGGCTGGCTCATTGTGGTGAAGGATCATCCTTAGCAGTCTCCATGTCTCCCTGTCTTCGGTACAACGGTTTGTATGGTGGTGTTGGTGAATCAGGCCTCTTGACTTCCTCTTGCTTGGGTTGCTCTTTGCCCTTGGCTGGTTCTTTGCCCTTTGCCTCCCAGCTGGTTGAGAAGCGTAATCATCTCTTGTGTCAGTGTGGTCATACTGTTGCTGTATGAACATCCCTGGGGAAAATCAATACATGTGAATTTGTTGACGGAGCCGGTGAATCACAAAGCTTCTTTTGGAAGCATGTCCACCAACAAGGTAAAGTAGCATATGTTATACAATATGTATTATATTATATTTACTGTGACAGAAAACTACTACGGAAAATGAAGGTGCAAACAGCATATCCTGCTACTGTGATGTACTTGTTGATCAGTAACTGCCATAATTCTCTCAGGTGTATTTAACCACAGCTGTAAGGTTACACATAGGTTCAAAACTTCTGCTAACTGCTGCGTCGCAGAACTGCTGCAGTGCATTAAAGGAATAGTTCACCCTAGAAACAAAATTCAAGGAAGGAAGGAAGACAGGAAAGGAGGGAGGAAGGGAGGAGGGAAGGAAGGTGGGAAGGAGGGAAGGCAGGAGAGAAGAAAGCGGGTGAGTCCATAATGACTGAATTTTGTTTCTAGGGTGAACTATTCCTTGAACATTTATTTTTGTATGCATTTAACTGTGATATAAAAACAATTAGTTAAACCGACAACAAACAAAAAAATTCTCTGATATGTATAAAAACAAATGTGCAAATTAACTACTGCTGTTAAATGAACTATTTACGCCTTGATTTTAGGAACCTTAATGCTTAATGCTCTCAGCTTCTGTTTTGCAGCTTGGAGTTTTTCCTTTGTCCACATCTTCCTCTTCTTTCTTTAATAAATCTATAAAAAAAAAAAAAAAGATGAAATAAAGGTTGGTGGGGGTGATTCCTATAGATATGTGTGTGTGCCCAAAGACAGTCCTAAGGCATCGATAAGAGGAATCGCTAAACTCAGAAAAATATGATGTTGATGGATTGAGCCAGTTCTCAACTTGAACTGGTTCTGGTTAAAAAAGTCATACTGTGTTTTCTAAGTTGTGTGTGAATTGAGTTTCATCAAACCCTAAAGTACCAGTAATTGTAGGAATAGTGGACATCCTGAAACCAACAATGTCTGTATGAGACTATAAAATAACCCACTGAAACAGGTTATTGTTCAAATACCTTTGCTTGGCTGTGATGAGGCATCAGACCCATGGTCCTCCTCTGCATGTGACCTCTTGATGGGTTTGGTCTTCTTCACAGGACTTGACCCTCCTTGAAAACATAAAGATGCAATGTTAGAAAAGCTCATTTAAAGAACTGCATCTTAGAAGACTTTTAAGGAAACCACATTTATATCATTCAAGTTTTTTCTCCAGGTATGATGAGGATATTGATTTGTGTATCTTGCATTGAATCAGAACGTGTCATTATATATAAACACAACAAAATTACAGAAACTGTCCCTGGTGCAGACAATGAATTAAAGTTGAGTTAAAAGTTAAATAGACAAGTTCGAGCACAGCTTAAAACCAATAAATGGCAGAATAAAAGTACTCTGATATTAAAAGAAAAGTTCATAATAAAAAATAATAAAAAATTGTGTATTGAATGGAATGTTACACCCACTGAAACAGGTTATTGTTCAAATACCTTTGCTTGGCTGTGATGAGGCATCAGACTCCTGGTCCTCTTCTGCATATGACCACTTGATGGGTTTTGTCTTCACAAGACTTGATCCTCCTTTGCTTGGCTGTGATGAGGTATCAGACTCTGTCCAGGTCCTTGATGTACCTGTAGGCAAACAGATTGACAGTATAATTTTATGAAAAGCTGGCCAGATCCATGTACCATAAGAAAGCAAGTAGTGTGCACATTAGGGAAAGAACTCTGTGAAACAGGTTATTGTTGAAGGAATAGTTCACTCAAATAATCAGTTACTATGGATTCACCCTCATGCTAATGAGAAATCAGGTGTAGTTTTTTATTCTTCAAATGGTGCCGTGGGGAGAACATCCCTCAGCATTTATCCATATAAAGGGCTGAGACCAATCATAAACCAACCATGTCTCTCGAACTCCTCCGATGGGGGAATCTTGGCGTGCTGGGGCTTCATCTCCATGTACTCGGACTCTGGCTTCATCTCCATGAACTTGGGCTGGGGCTTCATCCTGTTGTACTTATGCAGGTTGGACATCGAGCCCAGGGAGGAGGGCTGGCTGCCCACATTGAAGCTGCTCGCCGTCGAAATGCGTCTCTTAGGAGGAGGCACATCCTCTCTTATCTCATTGCTGGTTTCCTTCTCGTACTTCTTCCTGTGACGGGCACGCCAATAGCAGAAGAGGACGATGGCAATAATGATGAGGATCAGTAGTACAGCAATTATGGCTCCTGCGATGATGCGTCCAGTGTTGGGAGATGGTGTCACATTGAGATACAGTACACATTGCTCAGTGCCAACGCGGTTTCTGACAGTGCAGAGATAGGTGCCAGATGCACTGGTAGATGCGTCCCTCACGTTAAGGGTGCCTCCCACAGGATCCATCACAGCAGAGGCGGGCAGCAGCTTGTTGTCACTGGTCCTCTCCCAGCTGTATTGCAGGGTGTTGGTGCTTTCCATAGATAAGCACTTCAGCACAATGTCTTTGCCCTCGTGTGTGGGGCCTTCGGCATAGCACCTGGGCTTGGATGGTTTCAGCATGACTTTCAGCAGAAACCTCCTGCTGTCGACACCAGGAACCTTCTTCACCCTAACGTGGTAGGTGCCCGAGTCCGACAATTTCAGCTCTGTCAGATTGATGGAGGCGTCGCCGTGCTTGGGAAAAGCAGAGCTGAAATGGATTCGACCCTTCATGGGGGCATAATAGTCTTCATAGGCCCTGTCACCCGCGTACAGGATCAATGTGTTGTCCTCTTTCTGTCTGTCAGAGGCCAGAAGGTTCCATTCAATAAACAGTGGCCCAGAATCTTCAGGAGCCAGACTGAACTGGCAATCCAGCTTCACACTCTGACCGCAGGCCTTCTCTATGGATGTCGGCCCTGTAGTTGTAATCTCCAGACCAGAGGCCAAACCTGCAAAGAGGCTTAACAGTACACAGCAGAACCGGCCTATCGAAAGATCCATTCCTGATCCTATTCCACCACTTCTTCTGCAAAACATTTTCTGGGAAAAAAAAGGTTCGGAGATATCAGAGAGAAGCAGTCAGAAAGATCATTCATAGTTTTCAGTGACGACCCACTCAGTCGGAGGGCATCGGTTAAACAACATGAACAGAAACTGTACAGAGCAATAAAGGCTGTTAATTTCCCCATTTATCAACCCAAGAATACTTTGACTGTTTTTCCCCCCACTGAAAACAGTCCCTGTCTGGAGAGTCCCTCGTCTGAAAAAAGCCCAGATAAAAGCTTTAAAAGTGCAGTTGTCATTTGGGAGGTGAAGACAGGGTTTTCCCTATCATTATAACCATAGATATTAGGGGTGTCAACGTTTACAATTTTTTCTACACATACATGTGGCTGTTAAACATTACTGTTAATACAACCCTCATTTATACAAACTCTTTATCTTGTCTTTCTCACCTGTGCATTCAAAGCCATCAACATTGGTTGCAAAACCTGGGCCATCATCCTGCAAGTACAAATGACAGTCAAAAAAAAAAAGTCAACCTTCAAGGTCCAACATTAGAAAATTCATGGTTCAGTCTGATAAAATATAGTGATGCTGTGCATAATTTGCAGACCACAATGGTCGGATTTATAATTTATAATATTATATTTTTATTATATTATCTAAAATCTGATGCAGTTGAAGTGCGCTACAGCATGAAAAAGTGGTGAAAGAAATGCAACAGGCTCGCTGCCCCTGCTGTGGTCCGTTTAGTCAGTCTGACTCGCTGCTAATTGAATGGTTTTTAAATGGAAACTGCAGCATGACACAATAAAACATTTTATTCTTTCATATTAAACCAAAGACGTGGATTGCCTGCTAACGCTCATTTCCACACTCGACTTTTCAGCACATGCATTAGCTAAAATGCTTGCTAGCTAAGGCTAGGTTAGCTAAACATTTTGGTGAAGCTACAACGTCGCTGCGACACATGTTGTGACACATATGCGAACCTACAATATGTAATGTTATTCAAGTAAGACATATTTAACAGCACAATATTATATTTGAAGTCTGGAACAAGAACTCAGCACTTACCATCTCCTCCGCAGTTGAAGAGCCAACGCCACACTGCCAGCTCGTCATTTCACAGGTGTGTGTGTGTGAAGCAGACGGAGCGCGAGCTTGGACTCTGGAGACCAGCGCATATTGGGGCGAGCGACTATGACTTTGAACGGGGAGAGAGAGCGCAGACGCTAGTTTTTATAGGCGGGGTGGGGCGACAAGGGGGTGACTATGAATGACATCTATGGACCTAGCTGAGTCAGAGATTGGAATTTGGTGGCACTTCCAATTTCTCATTCATCATCGATGCCAAAGCCTCATCTGTGGAACAAACTCAATCATAGATTAGAATTTGGTATTACTTACAATTTCTCATATTATGGATTCCAAAGTCTCGTTTCCAACCACAGCTCAATCATAGATTGGAATTTGGTAGTACTTAACAATTTCTCATATTATGGATTCCAAAGTCTCGTTTCCAACCACAGCTCAATCATAGATTGGAATTTGGTAGCACTTAACAATTTCTCATATTATGGATTCCAAAGTCTCGTTTCCAACCACAGCTCAATCATAGATTGGAATTTGGTAGCACTTAACAATTTCTCATATTATGGATTACAAAGTCTCGTTTCCAACCACAGCTCAATCATTGATTGGAATTTGGTAGCACTTAACAATTTCTCATATTATGGATTCCAAAGTCTCGTTTCCAACCACAGCTCAATCATAGATTGGAATTTGGTAGCACTTCCACATTTTCATCAATAACTATGAACTTCCAAATTACTATCTTCAATTTCAGAATTTGTTTGAAAGTTTGACATTTTCAAATTGATATTTGAAGGACTTCATATATTGACACTGTAATATGTTTGACTCTTAACAATTCACAAAAGAAGCAGAAATAATTGCTTATGAACTTTTATTTACAGCTAAATGGTGTGTCATTCCAATTTCAACATTGAACTTTGACTTTGTGTCATAGAACAAGATGAAGCATTTCCGGTGCGGGAACATCAGGGCTGGGATGGCTTTACTGTGGTGAAGGATCAACCTCAGTGGTCTGCACTCCTTTGGTGTTTGGGCCTTGATGGTGTTTGTGTTAGAGCCATTTCTGTTTGAGTCGGGCCAACTTCCATGTCCTCGGGTGTCTCCTTGTCCTGGAGTGATTCTTTTCCCCCTGAGTTATGCTCATCCTCAGTCGCTTCCTTGCGAGAGAGCTCACTCACCGTGCTGTCACCCCTGTTGCCTTACTCCGCATTTTCAACTTCCTGTGACACAGGAAGTACAAATTTACATTTACAAAAACATTTTTGGATTTAGCACTTCCAGATTCACATCTATGACTCTATACTTCCACATTCCTGTCTAACATGTGAGAATTTGTAACTTGAAACTTTCAAATTGTGATTTAAAGAACATTTTGAATTTAGCACTTCCAGAATCTCATCTGACTATACACCTTCCTGTCTAACATGTAAGAATTTGTAACTCAAAATTTTCAAATTGTGATTCAGAAAATAAAGGAAACAGAAATCATACCTTTGGACTTTCATTTTCAGCTGAGTGGTGTATATTTCAACATTGAACACAATTTGAACTTTGATACAAAGAGTCTTAGAACAAGATCAACAGTTTGCTGCATTGGAAATGTGGACGAACAGGGTTGGGCTGGGCTCATTGTGGTGAAGGATCATCCTTAGCAGTCTCCATGTCTCCCTGTCTTCGGTACAACGGTTTGTATGGTGGTGTTGGTGAATCAGGCCTCCTGACTTCCTCTTGCTTGGGTTGCTCTTTGCCCTTGGCTGGTTCTTTGCCCTTAGCCTTCAGGTCTTCCTCAGTCACTTCCTTGCCCCCATGTGTTGGCTCCTTTGCCACTGGCTTCCCTTCAGCCATGGTGCTGTCTGTCTGCGTTGCTTGAGAAGAGGGGATATCTTTATCCTGTCAAAAAGACAACAGTAATGGACTTACTGAATCACTACATACAAAGGATAGATAATTATATTTTGTGAAGCCAAAATACAACAGAATGAAACTACTAAGCTCCTTCCGAGTTTGAAATTTGGAAAAACTTTCAAATTCTCATGTAATATAATCTCTTCCAAAATCTCATCTATAGACCTTGTTCAGTCAGAGATTGGAATTTGGTACCGCTTCCAATTTCTCATCCTTCATCGCTTCCAATGTCTCGTCTGTGGAACAAGCTCAATCATAGATTGGAATTTGGTAGCAATTCCAATTTCTCATATGATGGCTCCGAAACTGTCCTTTATGACCACAGCTCAATCATAGATTGCAATTTGGTAGCACTTCCACATTTTCATCAACAACTATGAACCTCCAAATTCCTGTCTGAAAATGTCAAACTTTTGAAATATAAAATTGTGCCTAAAGGACTTCATATATTGACACTGTAATTATATTTGACTCTTAAAAATTCACAAAAGAAACAGAAAACATTGCTTGTGAACTTTTGTATATCACTATGCAAAATATATCACATATATCACTACATTTTCACCCGCTACATACAAAGGATTGATAATTATATTTTGTGAAGCCAAAATACGACAGAATGAAATCTACATTTTAGACAATGCAATTACTAGGTGAACTGAAGGACCAACTAACAGGCTTTAACAGGTTTAGCATATTAAAAATAGAGATTTTAGAGAGCCTTCTCACCATGTGGTCACTGCTGCTCCTTACTGTTTTCCCCCCACTTCCGGTGACACAGGAAATCCAATTTTAGAATCTAATGACTTCCACATCTCAATCTGTGATGTTGGGGCGGTGTGTGGCGCAGTGGGTAGAGCGGCCGCCCCATATAGAGGCTACAGTCCTCACTGCAGGCAGCCCCGGTTTGAATCCCGCGTCGGGCAGACCTTTCCTGCATGTCATTCCCTCTCTCTCTGCATCCCCCTTTCCTGTCTATCTCTACTGTGTGCTGTCAAATAAAGGCAAAAAGCCAAAAAAAGTGATGTGTACTGTAATAGATGTAAATTTGGACTACAAAGCTACGGTTTCAAATATCAATCTAGATCACACATTTTCACCCACAACATTTAAGCGATGCAAAACTATATCTTGCACAGTCAAAATTCCATTCAGTGACTTATTGTAGACTGTGCTACTGTACAGTTAAATGAGCAAAGGTTTTAACAGGTTAAGCTTGAAAATAAAAAAAATAGAGAGCTCACTCACCATGCAGTCACCCCTGCTGCCTTACTGTGCATTTTCTACTCTCTGTGACACAGGAAGTCCAAATTTACATTTACAAAAACATTTTTGGATTTAGCACTTCCAGATTCTTATCTATGACTATGAACCTCCACATTCCTGTCCACCCGCGACATATAAGCAATACATCACTATATTTTACAGGGTCAAAATTCCATTTAGCGATTTATATATTGTAGACGATGCTACTCCACAGTGATATGAGAAAACTGCAAAACAAGTTTTGACAGAAAAACACAGAGAGCTCACTCACCGTGCTGTCACCCCTGCTGGCTTACTCTGCGTTTTCTACTTCCTGTGACACAGGAAGTCCAAATTTACATTTACAAAAACATTTTTGGATTTAGCACTTCCAGATTCTCATCTGTGACTATATACTTTTATACTATATATTTTTGAAGGCCAACTCCGTCAGACTCAGGCCCCCCTGAAATATATTCACAAAAAAATGTGTGTAATCAAATATTTTGGAACCTGTAGATCCATGGGAACGTCATCAGAAGCTCACTTCCAACTTCCAGATTCTCATCTTTGAGCACTGCCAGAGTTTTATCTATAGTGCAAGTTTATTCATAGTTTGGACATTCTAAGACTTACAAATTCGTATCTATAACCAATTTCATAGATACAAATTTAGATTTTTTTTTCTTTTCATGAATGACACAAAGTACATACAAACATATCCTTTATTGAACAATTGTATAAACATGATGGTAACAACACATCTATGGAACTTGGGATTGCAAGTCATTCAAATTTATTGCCATCCTTGCCAGGGGAGCATCTATGTAAACAAGTGGGAGATGTCCCTAGAGAAGAATGTAGGACTGTTTTCAGGGAAGGCTGCCTGATTGCAGTCAGAGATCTCCCCAGGTGAGAGCACTGGAGCACACCCAGGACTCTTCCCAGGTGAAGGTGCAGGGTCAAGCCTAGGACTCTTACCAGGTGAAGGTACAGGGTCAAGCCTAGGACTCTTCCCAGGGGAGGGCACTAGGGTATGCCTGTGACTCTTCCTAGTAGAGAGTGCTGGTTTATATTTAGGGCCCTTCCTAGGTGAAGGTGCTGGGTCAAGCCTAGGACTCTTCCCAGGGGAGGGTGCTGGGGCATGCCTGGGACTCTTCCCAGGGCAGAGTGCTGGTTCACATACAGGGCTTGACTCAATGGAAGTTTCCCATTGGAAGTTTTCCTTAGGGAGGGGTGATGACATGAACCTAGTGGAGCTGTCCCTTGGCAGATGTGCTGGCAAGTACCCAGTGGAGCTGTCCCTTGGCAGGTGTGCTGGCAAGTACCAAGTGGAGCTGTCCCTTGGCAGGTGTGCTGGCAAGTACCCAGTGGAGCTGTCCTTTGGCAGGTGTGCTGGCAAGTACCCAGTGGAGCTGTCCCTTGGCAGATGTGCTGGCAAGTACCCAGTGGAGCTGTCCCTTGGCAGATGTGCTGGCATGTACCCAGTGGAGCTGTCCCTTGGCAGATGTGCTGGCATGTACCCAGTGGAGCTGTCGCTATTGAGGGGTGTTGGCATGTCCCCAGTGGAGTTGTCGCTATTGAGGGGTGCTGGCATGTACCCAGTGGAGCTGTCCCTTGGCAGATGTGCTGGCATGTACCCAGTGGAGCTGTCGCTATTGAGGGGTGCTGGCATATACCCAGTGGAGTTGTCCCTATGGAGGGGTTCTGGCATGTACCCAGTGGAGTTGTCCCTATGGAGGGGTGCTGGCATGTACCCAGTGGAGTTGTCCTTATGGAGGGGTGCTGGCAAGTACCCAGTGGAGTTGTCCCTATGGAGGGCTGCTGGCATGTACCCAGTGGAGTTGTCCCTATGGAGGGGTGCTGGCATGTACCCAGTGGAGCTGTCCCTATGGAGGGGTGCTGGCATGTACCCAGTGGAGTTGTCCCTATGGAGGGGTGCTGGCATGTACCCAGTGGAGTTGTCCCTATGGAGGGGTGCTGGCATGCAACCAGTGGAGCTGTCCATAGGGAGGCGTGCTGGCATGTACCCATGGGAGATGTCCCTGGAGAAGGTGTTGGTGATGTTGGCACTTACTAGGGTTTGGTTCCACTTGGTGTAATAGAGCAGGAACAGAGTTAATGACAGATACCAGTGCCTTTAGGGGCCCACCAGGCTAAATTGAATTCAACTGACCTTGAGCTCATCTCAGCCCTGACTGCTTCCATGTGTCTAGGATTATCCCCTGCCAGTGGTCCTGGCATGTAATGGAGGGTCTCATCCAGTGAAGCCTCTGGTATGCAGTAAGGAGCCTGCTGGACCAGCCCCCCTGGGATACAAGTGCTCTGGTCATCTTGGGCTGCTTGAATGCTGCCACTGCCCAGCTTGGCCGGAGGTGCTGGATTCCTTTCAGCCTGTGTTATAGAAGCCAAAAATGGACACAAGTTTTTAATTTGGAACTGTAGGTTTTCATTCCAACTTTCAATCTTTATCATTACCTGCTATATGTTCCATAGTGTATTTAATTTTTAATATGTAATAGATTGACATTTGGAGTTGAAAACCATGGTTCCAAATATCAATTTCCACATCCTAATCTATTTGTGATGTGTAATAGACAGACATTTGGAATTTAAAACCACAGTTCCAAATATCCATATCACAACATGTTCAACTGCAGGAGAAAAGTGACATATAACTATATCCTATATGATCAGAAATCCATATAACAACCTATAAATGTATAGACAGTGATATTACACAGTTACATTTTGAAAACTAGACAGGTTTCAACCAGTTTAGCATATCAAAAATCAACATTCTAGAGAGCTCATTTAACTGTTCTGTTCACCTGCAACAGGAAAGTGACATATAACTAGATCCTATATGTTCAGAAATCCTTAAACCACCTATATATTTATAGACGGTGATAATATACAATCAAATTCATAAACTACACATGGATTTCAACAGTTTAAACATATCAAAAATCTAGATTTTTGAGAGCTCACTTACCATGCGGTCACTGCTGCTGCCTTATCACCCTACTTCCTGTTACACCGGAAGTTCAACTCCCAAGTTTACAGAGTTCCAAATTTAAATATATTCTTCATATCTAATGGATTGAAATTTGGACTTTAATACTACAGTTCCAAATATCAAACTAGATCACAACATCCCCCCTCCCCCCTTACATAAAAGCCGAGGGAGTTTCCCCTCCCCGCCTTACAAAAAAGGGGAGGGAGTTAATAAAAACTTTACAGACCTCACTCACCATGTGGCCCACACTGCTGGCTTCTTATCCACCTACTTCCCATCACACAGGAAGTCCAAATTTCCATCCACATACATGCATGATACAATAGATGGAAATCTGGATGTACATGTCTCTATTCTCTTCAAACCACCTATATATTTATAGACAGTGGTAATATACAATCAAATTCGTAAATTACACATGGATTTCAACAGGTTTAACATATCAAAAATCTAGATTTTTGAGAGCTCACTTACCATGCGGCCACTGCTGCTGCCTTATCACCCTACTTTCTGTTACACTGGAAGTTCAACTCCCAAGTTTACAGAGTTCCAAATTTAAATCCATTCTTCATATCTAATAGATTGAAATTTGGACTTTAATACTACAGTTCCAAATATCAACCTAGATCACAACCCCCCCCCCCCCCCCCCCCCCTTACAAAAAAGGGGAGGGAGTTAATAAAAACTTTACAGACCTCACTCATCATGTGGCCCACACTCTGCTGGCTTCTTATCCACCTACTTACCATCACACAGGAAGTCCAAATTTCGATCCACATACATATATGATACAATAGATGGAAAACTGGATGTACATGTCTCTATTCTCCATGCTTCAGTTTGCTGGTCTGAATTTATTTACTTCCATAACAACAGGTATCCATGGATGTAAGTTTAGAAGCAGCTATAGACCTTGATGGGCCTGATTAATGAGACCTTACTGTAGATGCCTTAGTTGAGGCTCCACAATCATTTTTGACCATGTGACCCAAAAGTGATGTCAAAAGTCATAGGGTGGACTCACAATTACAAGATTCATGAGCATCGACATCAGACAATGAGCTATAGACTTATTAGGACCACAGGCCATCGCACCGGGCACTGCCCGGGCGAAGCCGGGGCACTACTGTTATTGTGTGGATTTTTTCCTACTTATTCTTCTTCTTCATCTTCCGGACGACTTTCGGTTCGCTACTAGTCCTGCAACTCTTCGAGTTGCCGCACGTTATATAGTGCCGCACATCATATATCAAAACATGCGGTTTGATCAGGATCGGTGTGCTATTACTTTTCTCAACAGTTTACGAATTTACGAATGCTCTTACGAAAAACTGCGCAAAATTTTGCATTGAAGTCAATGGGACGGGCGCGAAAAAGACCAATCATTGGAGTTTAACAAACGTCTATTGCTCAGGCATACTTTCACCTAGAGACTTAATTTGAACTTTAAACAGTAGACACAAGTCTTGTGTATTGGCGTATTACTCCACGTTTTGATAGGTCATATAGTTTTTTATCAATCCCTGATCAATTAAAATGATCATTTTTGGAGAAATTATGAGATTATAATGGTTGTGTATTGCACGGAATGTTCGTGTCAGAGTGGGTGACATCTCTTTCCACACTCGGCCCGGCCACAATTTACACTCTACACACATAAGTTTTTCAGAAAATTGTAGACAAACTTGTTCTGTCTCTCACCATGTGCTTAAAATATCAGAGAGACTTACAGAATTTACAGAATCAGCCTCTGAGTGCGGCCACGTCTGTCTCTGCTCCTCATTGACTCCAAAACAAAGATTTTCTGAGAGAAGCAGAACGGACCGATGTTTTAAAACTGCCAGCGTCTCCTAAATATTTACTGTAGAAACACCAAATCGTACCAAATTTTTCAGGAAGTCCTTACAGCACCGATGATCTGTGTTTTGTTCTGATAGGAGTTACCGTTTTTGTCACAGTAAGCCTTTTGTGAGACCAGTGCAGAGGCAGAAAATCACTCTTTTTCTCCACGTTTCTGTCTGCCTCAGCCTGGGGGGCCCCTATCGCCGTGGTAACCTCTGTGATTCTCAGGCCAGAGCTCGTTAACTTCATAAACAATCCACCTGGCGCTTGTTTAAATGTTTGTAAACACATACAGCTACCCTCTGTAGCTCACCCTGAGGTTTCTCCGATTTTTCCCTGTTAAAAGGGTTTTCTATGGAGTTTTTCCTCAGTCGATGTGAGGGTCTAAGGGCAGAGGATGTTGTTATGATGCCATGTAAAGCCCTTTGAGACAAACTGTTTGTAAAAACGGGCTATACAAATAAAATTGCCTTGCCTTGCTTAAATCAGACTGACACAGGATGCAGCTCATAACATGTGTCAAGTCAGTCATACACACACACACACACACACAACCTAATGTGGTTACAGCTCCGCCATATCAGTGCTTATAGAAAGATAATCATGTGTCTGTCTGATCAGCTCTGTCTTGACCTTAAGATCATGGGTTTGATTTCCATGTTGACAGAGATGGCAAAACCAGCCGTAGCTCCCGTGGCCCTCTCAAAATTTCCCTGAGTAAATTTTCTAGTTAATCATCATATGCTCATCTGACCAAGCTCCACCATAGATTTGAATTTGGAGCCACTTTCATATTCTCATCTACTACCATGCTCCATCATAGATTTGAATTTGGAGGCACTTTCATATTCTCATCTACTGCCAAGCTCTACCATTGGAATTCATATTCTCACCTACTGTCAAGCTCTGCCACAGGGCCTCACCCCCAACAATGCATACACATCAATTTCACCACATGTCACAGTGCTGAGGTGGCTCACTGATTTAAGAGTGTGCCTCTTATTCTCTTAATGCAGTAGGTTGTAAGTTCAACTCCCACTCTTTGCATTTTTTTTGCTGGGTGTCTGTCCATCCCCTTTATTTACTTGTTTTCTGTCATGACTCAACTGCTCTCTCTAATAAAGTAAGAGATCTACATTTATCTCTATAATATTCTCATCTACTGCCCTGCTCCATCGTAGACTTGAATTTGGAGGCACTTTCATATTCTCATCTACTGCCAAGCTCTACCATTGGAATTCATATTCTCACCTACTGTCAAGCTCTGCCACAGGGCCTCACCCCCAACAATGCATACACATCAATTTCACCACATGTCACAGTGCTGAGGTGGCTCACTGGTTTAAGAGTGTGCCTCTTATTCTCTTAATGCAGTAGGTTGTAAGTTCAACTCCCACTCTTTGCATTTTTTTTGCTGGGTGTCTGTCCATCCCCTTTATTTACTTGTTTTCTGTCATGACTCAACTGCTCTCTCTAATAAAGTAAGAGATCTACATTTATCTCTATAATATTCTCATCTACTGCCCTGCTCCATCGTAGACTTGAATTTGGAGGCACTTTCATATTCTCATCTACTGCCGAGCTCTACCATTGGAATTCATATTCTCACCTACTGTCAAGCTCTGCCACAGGGCCTCACCCCCAACAATGCATACACATCAATTTCACCACATGTCACAGTGCTGAGGTGGCTCAGTGGTTTAAGAGCGTGCCTCTTATTCTCTTAATGCAGTAGGTTGTAAGTTCAACTCCCACTCTTTGCATTTTTTTTGCTGGGTGTCTGTCCATCCCCTTTATTTACTTGTTTTCTGTCATGACTCAACTGCTCTCTCTAATAAAGTAAGAGATCTACATTTATCTCTATAATATTCTCATCTACTGCCCTGCTCCATCGTAGACTTGAATTTGGAGGCACTTTCATATTCTCATCTACTGCCAAGCTCCATCATAGATTTGAATTTGGAGGCACTTTCATATTCTCATCTATTATCAAGCTCTACCATAGATTCTCACCCCCAATGATGTATATACATCAATTTGACAGCATGTCATGGTGCTGAGGTGGCTCACTGGTTTAAGAGCATGTCACATATTCCACTGATGCAGGAGGTTGCAAGTTCAACTCCCACTCTGTGTGTTGTTTTTGCTGGGTGTCTGTTTACTGTTTTGATTTACTTGTTTTCTGTCATGCCTCCCCTGCCCATTCTAATAAAGGAAGAATTTACCTACATTTGCCTCCAAGACAAATATTTTGGTGATTGTAACTCTTTGTGACATTTCCAATTTCTCATCCGTCATCGTTTCCAAAGTCTTGTCTGTGGAACAAGCTCAATCATAGATTAGAATTTGGTAGTACTCCCAACTTCTCATATAAAACAGCTTTCAAAGTCTCATCTATGGACCAAGCTGAGTCAGTGATTGGAATTTGGTGGCACTTCCAATTTCTCATCCATTATCATTTCCAAAGTCTCGTCTGTGGAACAAGCTCAATCATAGATTAGAATTTGGTAGTACTTCCAATTTCTCATTTAACATAGCTTTCAAAGTCTCATCTATGGACCTAGCTGAGTCAGAGATTGGAATTTGGTGGCAATTCCAATTTCTCATTCATCATCGATGCCAAAGCCTCATCTGTGGAACAAACTCAATCATAGATTAGAATTTGGTAGTACTTACAATTTCTCATATTATGGATTCCAAAGTCTCGTTTCCAACCACAGCTCAATCATAGATTGGAATTTGGTAGTACTTACAATTTCTCATATTATGGATTCCAAAGTCTCGTTTCCAACCACAGCTCAATCATAGATTGGAATTTGGTAGCACTTCCACATTTTCATCAATAACTATGAACTTCCAAATTACTATCTTCAATTTCAGAATTTGCCTGAAAGTTTGACATTTTCAAATTGATATTTGAAGGACTTCATATATTGAAACTGTAAATATGTTTGACTCCTAACAATTCACAAAAGAAGCAGAAATAATTGCTTATGAACTTTTATTTACAGCTAAATGGTGTGTCATTCCAATTTCAACATTGAACACAACTTCAACTTTGACTTTGTGTCATAGAACAAGATGAAGCATTTCCGGTGCTGGAACGTCAGGGCTGGGATGGCTTTACTGTGATGAAGGATCAACCTCAGTGGCTTGCACTCCTTTGGTGTTTGGGCCTTGATGGTGTTTGTGTTTGAGCCATTTCTGTTTGAGTTGGGCCAACTTCCATGTCCTCGGGTGTCTCCTTGTCCTGGAGTGATTCTTTTCCCCCTGAGTTATGCTCATCCTCAGTCGCTTTCTTGCCCCCACAGGTGGCCTCCTCTTTTTCCACTGATTTGTGCTTCCCCTTCTCTTCAGACATGGCCCTGTCCATCTGCGTTGCTTGAGTTGAGAGAATATTTTTATCCTGTCAGAAATTCATTCATAGATTGGAAATTGGAGGCACCTCCACATTCTCACATGTCCATAGATTCTCATCTATGACTATGAACCTCCACATTCCTGTCTACCTGCGACATATAAGCAATACATCACTATATTTTACAGGGTCAAAATTCCATTCAGCGATTTATATATTGTAGGCTATGCTACTGCACAGTGATATGAGAAAACTGCAAAACAGGTTTTGACAGAAAAAAACAGAGAGCTCACTCACCGTGCTTTCACCCCTGCTGGCTTACTCTGCGTTTTCTACTTCCTGTGACACAGGAAGTCCAAATTTACATTTACAAAAACATTTTTGGATTTAGCACTTCCAGATTCTCATCTGTGACTATATACTTTTTTATACTATATATTTTTGAAGGCCAACTCCGTCAGACTCAGGCCCCCCTGAAATATATTCACAAAAAAATGTGCGTAATCAAATATTTTGGAGCCTGTAGATCCATGGGAACGTCATCAGAAGCTCACTTCCAACTTCTAGATTCTCATCTTTGAGCACTGCCAGAGTTTTATCTATAGTGCAAGTTCATTCATAGTTTGGACATTCTAAGACTTACAAATTCTTATCTATAACCAATTTCATAGATACAAATTTAGATTTTTTTTTCTTTTCATGAATGACACAAAGTACATACAAACATATCCTTTATTGAACAATTGTATAAACATGATGGTAACAACACATCTATGGAACTTGGGATTGCAAGTCATTCAAATTTATTGCCATCCTTGCCAGGGGAGCATCTATGTAAACAAGTGGGAGATGTCCCTAGAGAAGAATGTAGGACTGTTTTCAGGGAAGGCTGCCTGATTGCAGTCAGAGATCTCCCCAGGTGAGAGCACTGGAGCACACCCAGGACTCTTCCCAGGTGAAGGTGCAGGGTCAAGCCTAGGACTCTTACCAGGTGAAGCTACAGGATCAAGCCTAGGACTCTTCCCAGGGGAGGGCACTGGGGTATGGCTGTGACTCTTCCTAGTAGAGAGTGCTGGTTTATATTTAGGGCCCTTCCCAGGTGAAGGTGCAGGGTCAAGCCTAGGACTCTTCCCAGGTGAAGGTGTGGGGTCAAGCCTAGGACTCTTCCCAGGGGAGGGCACTGGGGTATGCCTGTGACTCTTCCTAGTAGAGATTGCTGGTTTATATTTAGGGCCCTTTCTAGGTGAAGGTGCTGGGTCAAGCCTAGGACTCTTCCCAGGGGAGAGTGCTGGTTCACATACAGGGCTTGACTCAATGGAAGTTTCCCATTGGAAGTTTTCCTTAGGGGGGGGTGATGACATGAACCTAGTGGAGCTGTCCCTTGGCAGGTGTACTGGCATGTACCCAGTGGAGCTGTCCCTTGGCAGGTGTGCTGGCAAGTACCAAGTGGAGCTGTCCCTTGGCAGATGTGCTGGCAAGTACCCAGTGGAGCTGTCCTTTGGCAGGTGTGCTGGCAAGTACCCAGTGGAGCTGTCCCTTGGCAGATGTGCTGGCATGTACCCAGTAGAGCTGTCGCTATTGAGGGGTGCTGGCATGTACCCAGTGGAGTTGTCCCTATGGAGGGGTGCTGGCATGTACCCAGTGGAGTTGTCGCTATTGAGGGGTGCTGGCATGTACCCAGTGGAGCTGTCGCTATTGAGGGGTGCTGGCATATACCCAGTGGAGTTGTCCCTATGGAGGGGTGCTGGCAAGTACCCAGTGGAGTTGTCCCTATGGAGGGGTGCTGGCATGTACCCAGTGGAGCTGTCCCTATGGAGGGGTGCTGGAATGCACCCCGTGGAGCTGTCCCTATGGAGGGGTGCTGGCATCCAGCCAGTGAAGCTGTCCATAGGGAGGCGTGCTGGCATGTACCCAGTGGAGTTGTCCCTATGGAGGGGTGCTGGCATGTACCCAGTGGAGCTGTCCCTATGGAGGGGTGCTGGCATGTACCCAGTGGAGTTGTCCCTATGGAGGCGTGCTGGCATGTACCCAGTGGAGTTGTCCCTATGGAGGGGTGCTGGCATGTACCCAGTGGAGTTGTCCCTATGGAGGGGTGCTGGCATGCAACCAGTGGAGCTGTCCATAGGGAGGCGTGCTGGCATGTACCCATGGGAGATGTCCCTGGAGAAGGATGTTGGCACATACTAGGGTTTGGTTCCACTTGGTGTAATAGAGCAGGAACAGAGTTAATGACAGATACCAGTGCCTTTAGGGGCCCACCAGGCTAAATTGAATTCAACTGACCTTGAGCTCATCTCAGCCCTGACTGCTTCCATGTGTCTAGGATTATCCCCTGCCAGTGGTCCTGGCATGTAATGGAGGGTCTCATCCAGTGAAGCCTCTGGTATGCAGTAAGGAGCCTGCTGGACAAGTCCCCCTGGTATACAAGTGCTCTGGTCATCTTGGGCTGCTTGAATGCTGCCACTGCCCAGCTTGGCCGGAGGTGCTGGATTCCTTTCAGCCTGTGTTATAGAAGCCAAAAATGGACACAAGTTTTTGATTTTGGAACTGTAGGTTTTCATTCCAACTTTCAATCTATATCATTACCTGCTATATGTTCCATAGTGTATTTAATTTTTAATATGTAATAGATTGACATTTGGAGTTGAAAACCATGGTTCCAAATATCAATTTCTACATCCTAATCTATTTGTGATGTGTAATAGACAGACATTTGGAATTTAAAACCACAGTTCCAAATATCAATATCACAACATGTTCAACTGCAAGAGAAAAGTGACATATAACTATATCCTATATGATCAGAAATCCATATAACCTATAAATGTATAGACAGTGATATTACACAGTTACATTTTGAAAACTAGACAGGTTTCAACCAGTTTAGCATATCAAAAATCAACATTCTAGAGAGCTCATTTAACTGTTCTGTTCACCTGCAACAGGAAAGTGACATATAACTACATCCTATATGTTCAGAAATCCTTAAACCACCTATATATTTATAGACGGTGATAATATACAATCAAATTCATAAACTACACATGGATTTCAACAGGTTTAACATATCAACAATTTAGATTTTTGAGAGCTCACTTACCATGCGGTCACTGCTGCTGCCTTATCCCCCTACTTCCTGTTACACCGGAAGTTCAACTCCCAAGTTTACAGAGTTCCAAATTTAAATCTATTCTTCATATCTAATAGATTGACATTTGGACTTTAATACTACAGTTCGAAATATCAACCTAGATCACAACAACCCCTCCTCCCCCCCTTACATAAAAGTCAAGGGAGTTTCCCCTCCCCACCTTACAAAAAAGGGGAGGGAGTTAATAAAAACTTTACAGACCTCACTCACCATGTGGCCCACACTGCTGGCTTCTTATCCACCTACTTACCATCACACAGGAAGTCCAAATTTCGATCCACATACATGCATGATACAATAGATGGAAATCTGGATGTATATGTCTCTATTCTCCATGCTTCAGTTTGCTGGTCTGAATTTATTTACTTCCATAACAACAGGTATCCATGGGTGTAAGTTTAGAAGCAGCTATAGACCTTGATGGGCCTGATTAATGAGACCTTTCTGTAGATGCCTTAGTTGAGGCTCCACAATCATTCTTGACCATGTGGACCCAGAGGAAGTGACCCAAAAGTGATGTCAAAAGTCATGGGGTGGACTAACAATGACAAGATTCGTAATTTGGAAGTTAATGAATGAAAATTTGGAGGGGAAGTCTGATGTGAATTAGCCATAGGATAGAAGGACCTATATGCCCTGATGGACCTTTTGATTTTGGCAAAAGTGGAGCTTGGACATCAGACAATGAGCTACAGTTTAAAAAGTTATGGCCCGCTACATTTCAAAGGTCAACAGGTCACCAAGCAAAATTATTCAGAGACAGTCACCAAGCATTCAGAATCAGAATCAGAAGCAGAATCAGAATTTATTTGTCATTGTACAGCGGTACAATGAAATTAAAAGCTAAAACCTTAAAGTGCCATCACATAAAAAGACAGACAAGCAATAACAATAACAATAGCAGCAACCAGTGTCGATATTCAGTTATAAAAAGACAGTATAAAAAGATAAATAAAATAGGTATTAGCGATAAATAAGTAAATAAATAACTATTGTGTATGTATGTGTGTGTGTGTGTGTGTGTGTGTGTGTGCAAGTAATGATATGTTGTCAGTCACTGTTTCCGTTCAGTATTGTGATGGCTTTGGGATAAAAACTGTTTTTCAGTCTGATTGTTCTGGACTTGATGCACCTGTAGCGCCGTCCAGAGGGAAGCAGGGTGAACAGGTGATGGCCTGGGTGAAAACTGTCCCGAACAATGTTTCTGCCTCTGTTTGAGCAGCGGGAGGTGTAGATGGAGTCCAGGGAGGGCAGAGGGTGGCCGATGATCCTCTGTGCAGTTTTGACCTCCCTCTGTAGCCTCTTCTTGTCTGCCTCAGTGCAGCTTGCACACCACACTGAGATGCAGTAGCTCAGGAGGCTCTCGATGCAGGCTCTGTAAAAGGTCTCCAGCAGCTTGCTCTCCAGGTTGTTCCTCCTGAGCACCCTCAGGAAGTGGATCCGCTGCTGGGCTTTCTTGACCACTACTGTGGTGTTTGAAGACCAGGAGAGGTCATCGGAGGTGACAGTGCCCAGGTATTTGAAAGTGCGGAACCTCTCCACACAGGCACCGTTGATGTACAGGGGGGTGAGGTCAGTTTTTTTCTTCCGGTAATCAGTGACTATTTCTTTTGTTTTTGTAATGTTTAGTTCCAGGTTGTTTGATGAGCACCAAGCTGTCAGATCCTTCCTGTAGTTAGTTTCATCACCTCCGGAGATCAAGCCCACCACGGTAGTGTCGTCGGCAAATTTAATGATGATGTTTCCTGGGTGGGCGAGGGTACAGTCGTGTGTATAGAGTGAGTAGAGGAGGGGGCTCAGCACACAGCCCTGGGGGGAGCCAGTGCTGAGTGTGCGGGAGGAGGAAAGGGAGGAGCCGAGTTTCACTATCTGGGGGCGATTTGTCAGGAAGTCTTTTATCCAGAACAGGTGAGTGGGGGGAGGCCTAAGTGTGTCAGCTTGGTGATCAGGATGTAGGAATGATGGTGTTAAATGCCGAGCTGTATTCCACAAAGAGCATTCTCACATACGTCCCCTTCTGCTCCAGGTGGGTTAGTGCAGCATGAAGAGCAGTGGCTATGGCGTCTTCAGTGGATCTGTTCGCCTTGTAGGCGTACTGATGTGGGTCGAGGCTGGGGGGGAGGAGGGCTTTGATGTGATGTTGGACCAGCCTCTCAAGGCATTTTGTAATGACCGGTGTGAGGGCAACTGGGCGGTAGTCCTTGAGGCTGTCTATGGAGGTTTTCTTTGGGACAGGGATTATAGTGGATGATTTGAGGCAGGATGGGACCACAGCTTGTGACAGGGAGAGGTTGAAGATGGAGGTGAAGACATGTGAGAGCTTACCAGCACAAGCTTTGAGCACCTTCCCTGGCACTCCATTTAGGGGTGGCAGCCTTCCTGGGGTTTACTACTCTGAGCACCAGTGGCGGCTGGTGACTGAAAAAATTGGGCAGGACACAACACCAGTCCACGGCGCCATGTTATTTTATACTAGTTGACTACTTATCCCTACTTTCTTACATTCAATGAAAATTAAACAGCAAAACAATGTCTTATAAGATTTCTTAAAAACAAGATAATTTTTATTCACTCTTACTGTTTTCAGATTAACACAGGCCTAATGAAAAAGACAGAGCTTTTATCATGGATGTGGGATGTAAAAAAAAGCAGGCCAGTGTTCAACACCTGTAAATGTCACAGTGGGGATTTCACACCCTCTGATTCAAAAAGGAAAAACAAAAACCATGAAAATCTGTAATTATTAATAACAAAGCAAAGTGTTCCACTCAAATTACATACATATTTGGCTTTTACCTGAGCTGACATAATGTTACGGCGGAGAAAAAAAAAAAAGTCCGGTCGTGTCTTTGTTTACCCTCCAGCTGCCCATGTCACGTATCTGAAAACCTCTGAAAACTATGAACAATCTCTCTGACTGCTTCTCTCTGGTATCTCCAAACAGTTTATCCAGAAATCTGCTAATATTTCCTTAAAAATCGATGCCAATATCACTGAAAACTCTGTATTTCTTGTGCTATAAGCAGCATGAGCAGCATGGAGTGAAAGTTTGGCGCACATAGCAACAGTAACCAAGGGGGGTTGGAGAACTGTCACTGGACCAACCTGATGTCAATCTTGTGTTCTGGTTGCTGATTGGTAGGGGAGGACGTCCTCCCTTAGCGCGTCATTTTACGTGTCTTGGCCAATCATAGATCAGCATGAAAAAATCCTAAATGCATTGAGTGAATGGAAGGAGATCCCGCCCCGAGGCGTCTAGAAGAGGACAGAAGCCCTCCGTCCTCCCCTAAGCCCCCACCTTCCTGCTCCCTGTTCCTCACACAGACTACTCTGTCTCCTCCGCCTGCAGGCGGTGCTGTTGAACCGTTTTAAGTGGATTTAGTGGATTTTCTCCATGATTTTCTTCCATAAAAGAGATTAAAAAATATATTATAAATGATTTGGTAATGGTTTATTTCAACCAGTTACTCTTTATTAAAAATATGTTGATCTTCCTTTTGCCTCTCAAAAATAGAGGAGGACCAACCTCCTCTGACTCTATGGACCACCCTCCACTGCTGAGCACCCGTCTCACGTCATGCTGCTCGACAGTGAAAGGGGGAGTGAGTGCTGGTGCAGGTGATGGAGGAGTGGCTGTGTGCTGGATGGCCTCAAATCGAGCAAAGAAGCTGTTCAGCTCCTCTGCAAGTGACCTGTCTGAGCTTCCAGGTGTTGCTACATGTCCTCTGTAGTTGGGGATGCTCTGTATGCCCTGCCACACCTGCCGTGGGTTATTGTCTGAGAAGTGGTTCTCGATTTTCTTCTTGTGCGCCACCTTAGCCTCCCTTATTCCTCTCTTCAGATCAGCCCGGACAGCACTGTAGAGCTCTCTGTCCCCTGATCTGAAAGCAGAGTCCCGGGCCCGAAGGAGCATACGGACATGGCCAGTCATCCAGGGTTTGTTATTAGGGAATGCATATGCATTTATCCACTGTTACACTCTCCATACAAAACCTGATGTAGGACAGGACTGACTCTGTATACGTTGCCAGGTCCTCATGCTCGAATATGTCCCACATAGTGTGATCGAAGCAGTCCTGTAATTGAGAGAGTGCATGCTGGGGCCAGGTCATGATAGTCTTTGTGACCGGTGGTGATCTGTGTCTGAGGGGGGTGTATGCTGGGACAAGCAGCAAGGAGAGGTGATCTGACTGTCCCAGGTGAGGGAGGGGGATGGCTCTGTATGCGTGCTTGATGTTAGTGTAAACGTGGTCCAGGATGTTGTTCCCTCTGGTGGGACACTTCACATGCTGGTACAAGGTCGGGAGCACAGATTTCAAGTTTGCTCGGTTGAAGTTGCCAGCTATTACGTGGACTCCATTTGGGTGATCATGCTGCTGTTTGTTTATAGCAGTTAGCAGGCCAGAGAGAGCTAAGCTAACGTTAGCATCAGGTGGGATATAAACAACAGTAACAATAACTACTGTTAGCTCTCTGGGTAGGAAGAAGGGACGGCACTTGACTGACATGTATTCCAGCTCAGGTGAACTGTGGCTGTCTATGATCGTGCTGTTATTAGAACAGTGGCTGTCTATGATCTCACTGAACCAATGTATGCTTAATTTTGTTGTGTTATACGTGACACAATGACAACACATAATGTAACTTACACCCACAGAGTCCTGCGATTGTAATGGAGCAGTCGACAGATTTATAAGGTTAAGTTAGTATTCAATAGTCATTACAAACAAGGGTGAATAATGGTGCTTAGTGTTTACCGCATATCTAACATCAGTCTAACATCGTCAGCTACAGTGGGCATATCAGTGTTTACTAAATCAACATTTACTCTGTCTTTACACAATAAAGTTTGTGAAGTATCTTTTCTCTCGCACTCGCACACACACTCTCTCTCTCTTGCTTGCTCCCAATCTGCGTGTAGAAGATCACAGCTGGCCACACTGGTCTATAACAGCTGTTATATGAAACCCTCAATAAGACCGGAATGGCAGTCAGAGTAATAAATACTCAGAAATTGAGTGTGTTTCATAGACTTTAGAAAAAAATCAAACACAGACCACAACCACTTCTGGCTAAAACCTGGCTTCCCACCCACATCAAGTATTGCATTATGCTACAATAATGTTATAATTAAAAAATATATTTTAAGTTATTCTCATGATTTCCAATATATAAGCAGTTAAGATTAAAAATGTTGATGTAACCACAAAAAATATGAGTATTGAAGACATTCCGATGAAAATGGCTTAAAAGATTAATTTGGAACATTATTTTTGAAAAATGCCAAAATGTAATTTAAAAGTACTTCCAAAATGTAAAAACATGATTTTGAGAAGTTTCGAAATGTAATTTCAAAGTGCTTCCGAAACTTAAAAATATGATTTTGAGAAGTTCCAATATGTAATTTCAAAGTGCTTCCAAAATGTAAAAACGTGATTTTGAGAAGTTCCAAAATGTAATTTCAAAGTGCTTCCAAAATTTATTTTTATCGCAACGCTGCCACCTTCAGGTCAAAATAGTTTTTCAGATTTGGAAGTCCAAATCCCATACTATAAATTTTATTTGGGATGTAGAAATCGGAAGAAAATAAAAAATACCAAATTTCATTGACGATGAATGGCAAACTCCTA
>NC_140910.1:421837-529538 GCF_045865225.1 Trachurus japonicus | reverse complement strand
CCACTGGGACAGCTCCCCGATCGCTTTGATGCTATCTGCCTCAAACAGTTCTCCACTCCTCTGGCCATGAATTTGGTGTGCACGGCAGCCTGCATCATCTGATGGGTGATGCTCTGCATCTCAGCATACCACATTTGATAACTGGCCATAACTGAGAACTTGATGTTGGTGTCACGAATAGCTGCCTCTGTGTTTCTCATCATAGCGTCTCTCATGATAGCGAAATTGCCGTTGATGATCTCGTTGTTCTTCTTCATCTTCTCCTCCTGGTCATTAATCCTGCCGTTGACCATGGTTATTTTGGTGTCAAGTTTGTTACTCACTTCCACAATTCCTTTCCCAAATTTTACAAATTCATTCTGCATGGAGTCCATCTGTTGCTCCAAACCATTCACCCTATTGGAAACGTGCCACGCTAACCCCAGCCCCCCCGCTCCTATCAACGCCCCAATGAACCTTTTGTCCCTGCTTCTGCCTCTGCCGCTGCTCTTTCCTACGGCTGGGTTATCGAGCCATGGAAAGGGTGCGCTGTCGGGTAGCTCGTACATCCTAGCCTTCTTCTCTTGCAGAGCGAGCTCCTCTAAACCTTGCCTCATCAACCCTCCAGCTCTGCGAGCATCGTTGATGATCTCGTGTGCAGAGTTGCACAGCCGCCCGTAGTCTTTTCTGCAACTGTTGTCGCCTCCACATATGGAAATCAGACAGGGTCGTAGCGCGCTCACATCGTAATTGATGCAGCTCACGTTGAGGTTGATGTAGTCTATGCCAGGAGTGAAGTTGGACACAAAATACAGAGCCTCGACAGGTTTGACTATCACCCCGTGGTCCGCCTCAACCACCGGTTTGTCAATCATGTAACCGTCATCCACCGACACCAAGTTCATGCTGTGGGTGACCTCCCCAGTGTTGGAGGCGCTGCACACCTTGTTGACAGGAGGCACGTACTCCACTACGTGTTCTGAGTCAAGGATACCTACCATGTAGTGGTTGCGGTCGGTCGTGGGGACGAGTGTGTTGATATTGACTGCGATCTGAGGAGGCTTCGTGGTAACGGAGGCTTTTTTGTCGGGTAGACCCGGCGTACAAGACTCCAGCTTGTACAAATTGACTATGTAGATCTTATCGTAGCTGGTGCTGTACATCTCCTTGTAAGGTTCCTTGAATATCCCCAGCGCCCCGTGAGCTGCTATGAGTCCCGGACACAGCACTGTGTTACTTAAACCTATGTTGTACTGGGGGTCCAGGCAATTTTTGGCGCCGGAGGCTGGATCCTTGTATTTGCTTTCAGGGATGTTGACGACGATGTTGTCCAGTTTCAACAACCCTGACATGTGCACATCCGAGGCTGCCTGGCGCTTGTTTCTGCCTTGCGGAACAGTTGCCCCAGTGGATATGCCTGCAGCTATTTCCTGCTTCTTCCAGTCACGTAGCCTGTGCACGGCCGACGTGATACCAAGTATTGCGGGGGTATTAGATCGAAGGCCTCGTCTGAAATCAGAATCTACTGGTGTTATGACAAACTGGTTGATGCCGAATGTGACTGCTACGAGTTCAGGAAAACGCTTTAGCGTCTCGAAGGAGGTCGATGTCACAGTCATGTTTACCAGCACATCCCTGGCCCACACAGTGACACTAGAGCCTGAGCAGCATTTGGTGTTGAAGTCCTCCTCGCACTGTAGCACAGTGTTCGTTTCCATGTCGGCCAGTGAGAGCTCGCTTGTGATTTCGCGCTGCTGCTGAGAATCTCCGAGTTCGAGCGGGCTGATTTTCAAGCCGCCCGTGAGAGACAGCGTGAAGATCACCTTGTTAGCTCGAACGCCTTGCCTCAACAGCGTCAAAAGATAGGACATGATACCACGGGAGTAGTCGGCGGCCCCACTGCTGCTGGGGGCCGTCCACATGTTCTGACAGTGGCCAGCTCGAGTCATGTCAACCACCCCCTGGGGTGTGACAAAAGCTTCGAATGCTGCCAACTGCGAGAAATCGATGTCGTTCAAGAGCCGTTGGGATTTGGGTAATCTGAGAAAGAGTTTCGAAGCTCCCTCTCTGATCAATGCCGAAGCTAGAGTCGCGGCGGTTCTAGTGAAATTTGTTCCTCGCCACGTTTTCTGATAACAGTTGGTCCTGCCCCAGTTAGTGGCGTCTAACATGATTGCGGATGAGTGAGTGGAGACCCTGACTTTGGATAGTGTTTCAGCTACTGTACTGATAACCAGGGGAAAATCTTGGCTCGTGGGTGGCGTTGGCACGAGGCAGTCGTCGAAAGAGACCTTCATTATCACATGGCCGGCGTCGGCTACAGTGTAGAAAGTGGCTACATCTAGCTCGACCGACAAGTAGTGAGGCTTGTAGACGGCTCGGTCCAAGGCGAGAACGGTGGCGTCACAGGACGAGGGAATGAGAAAGTCCCTGATTTCTGTTGCGGTGGGTTTGTAAGCCAGATCCCTATCCTTTAATCTCACCGAGCTTGACACCTCGCAAATGGCAATGGGAGCTGAGGCGGCGCTGTCTGCGTTGGTTATGCCCGTCAGAGGAGAGTGTCTGGGATTTCCTATGCAGAACCTGTTGCCCTCTGACACAAAACAGTTGTCCCCTAGTTGTGTGTAACAGGTGTCAATGTTTTCGGTGTCACCGAGACCCACATAAGATAGCACACAGGCGTATGGAGAGTTTCGGATGGTCAGGACATCGTCCGTCTCTGGCCACTGTCTACTTTCAGCGGGTGCATATAGAGTTCTCCTCAGCAGCTTGAAAGCGGCACACTGAGGATCGGGTCCACAGTCGGACAGTGGGTCTTTGTTGAAGTAATACTCTCTGTTACTGGGGTTGGCGTGAAGTAGAATAGATATCCTGTTCAGGGGGGTGTTTGTGACAATGCGGTCTGAACACTTGAACCCACCAGGGACCTTGAGACACGACGACCTGTCTAATCTCCTCACGTAGGCGCCTAGTATGTAGCCCTCAGTCTCATACATTTTAATATCACCCACCGCCGAGTCTTGAAACGGTGTCCAGTGAGCATAAATCGTCCCCGGGCAGTAGTGGGTACACATGTCACTCGTGCGGTTGTAGCTGTTGACGGTCAAAGCGAAGCCGCTGCGGCTCAAGCCCTGACACCAGCCGTTGTAGGTGTTACATGTGTTGACTCTGACCCAAACATAGGGAGCGTAGCCGTAAGGATTGTAGTTGGGAGAGCCCCTCAGATAAGGGAGCCGTGAGAACAAGAGAGCTATTAGCAGTCTCATGGTGTGTGACTGGATGTGCCGGTGTGACTCAAATCAGAAGCTCGGACAAACACTTGCTTTTAAGTTTACAACTTATTCCACCACGACAACATCCTTAGTGAAGGTATGAAGTATTAAGTTGTATAGTAGCTTGTTGTTGGTCAAGAAAAGTTACAACAGAGGGCTGGTCGTGGGAACTCTTTCATTATCACTGCTATGCTTATATTTCATCAGCGCCTGACAAGTCGATGTCAAACTGATGAACTGTTTAACGGCATCGTTGTGAACCCTTGCCATATCCTGGTCTGGGACAAAAAGCAGCCTGCCCATGTGTGTTTTGACGCGGTTCATGACGTGCTGCGAAGCATGGTTGGCAAGTGAGTATGATTTGCCGATGAGGTCCACAGACATGTTCTGGATCACCCCGATGAAACTGTCATCCCTCATGGTGTGAGCAAGATGAATGTTGACTTGCTCCTCTGTGAACATATGGTCGTACGAGTCTAGGAAAGCCTTCACTTCGTGGGGCTTTAGCACTTTAACGGAATCCAATGTGTTCTTGTCTAATTTGCACAAAGAACAACCGGTGCCCTCATCAGTCTCATATTGCACATCGATTATGGAGGGGTGCCGCTGAGCATTCAGGTTCATGTACAACATCGGGTACTGTTTTTGTATGAAGTGGTCATCCTCGCTGATCTCGCTAAACCCCTGTTGTGGTGGTGGAGGTTGCTGCTGAGGTTCGGGGAACATATGGAATATATCATCGGCTGCCATGGCAGAGGAATAACCTCTGATCGATGAAATCCTTGAACCCTGGTTTGGATCATCTCTGGGGTTTGAGGCGCGTGGAAACCCATTATTGTGGGATGTGTTAGGGTTACTAATAGCAATAGCATTTGTTTGTCTGTCTAACGGCAGACCCGGGTTGTTAGAGAGTTTAACAGTCTTCTTACGAGGTTTTTCATTTACCTCACCCGAATCGGCCATCCCCCTAACCCTCTTACTATTCTTGGGTTGTCTTTCTGTGAGGCTAGCATCAACAGTTTGAGCTGATGATGAAAGCTGCTGAGAGTAAGATGGAGGAAAAGAAGATGATGATGAAGACGAAGAACAAGAAGAAGCAGGGGCAGAGGCGGACGAACAACATGAAGTTGGAAAGACATCACGTCCACTCATCTTTGGTTGAAGGTGCAAACCGAAACTTTGCGAAGGCTGTGGCTGGTTTTATGGAGAGTGATAAATTCACAGTGACCGGAGGACTTGTGGCATCATGCCCAGGCTTACGTTGGGGTAGCCACTGTGTATTCCGTACGAGTTGCAAGCACATAATTGTCATTGTAAACAGTCCACATTGTAAATGGTGTAAAGAGGCTTTGTCTACATCTGTGCGAGGGAACAACTTTGACGACATCAAGACTAGGGCTTACTTACGGGGGGTTTTAAACCTCCGGTTGTCAGAGACCGTGAAGTTGTCAGAACTAATATTGGAGCTGACGCGCACATCGACAGATGGCGACGGTCACTGTTTCCCATTCACCTGCACTCCTCCCTATTTCACAGTGGAGAATGTGAGACACATTTCTAGTCGTGCTCTTCAGCAATTGATCGAGTTTGACAAGGAGTTTGTTTGGGGAGATAATCTGAGTTTCAATACCAAGGTGGAACGCTTCGAGTAAAAAAAAAAAAGAAGAAGAAAAAAGGTCAGCACTGAAAGATAGCCCGTTGCGTCGTGGTCGTCGTGGTCGTCGTCGTGGATTTTGAACACAGCGGTCACAACAATGTCTTCACATGTCTGTACACCCTTGGTGAGCCGAGGGTCAGGGGTAGGACCCCTGTTTTCCACGAACGACCAGTGTGCCTTTGTGAAAGTGTCGACCGATGACGATATAAGAGCTGTGATAAACATGACCAACATGACTCTAGTGGACTATGCAGACAGATGCGATTACCCCGGAGGGGCTCTACGCTCAGACCAGTCTGTATTTGTGCCCATATTCTGCAAAGAATGCTACGATACCAATGAGGACGACTACAATGAGGCGCTGGCCAATATCATTTCTCGCGGAAGTTCAACGTTCCTCGTGGGTATGTGTAGCGTATTCGGGATGTCACAGGACGAGGTCTACCCAGACTCAAGAAAAGATTTCATTGTAGGGAATGACATGTCCTACTCTGGAGCATGTCATCCTCAGCCCGGCAAGGCCGTGTTTCTTCACAAAGTAAAGAACGATGTCGGTCGAGTGCAGTGCTACTGGCACGTCCACAGCAGGTCGATTGACAAGACCTTCCTCTACTGCTGTGTCGCGTGCGATGACACCGACTACACCAAAGGCATCATTAAGCCTGAGATGAGCATGGGCTTCAGCTTAGGCACGGTGGGAGATAACAAGATTGGCCCAGTCACAGAAGAGTGTAGTTTGGTCTCTGTGCCCATGAGGCCAGGTTGTTTTTGTACAGTAGTTACAGCTGATGATCTAACCAAGATTATGACAAGGATGGGCTTTTCCACACTGAAGGACTCGGTCCTCGATGCGGGCGCCAATCCGGAGAGCCCTGCTAGTGTGGATTTGCACAACAACAACAACAACAACAACAACAACAACAACAACAACTCTGCCTGCGATGACAACTCCAAGCGGGAGAGTATCACAGAGACTGTTGCATCCTTGAAGAAAGCCATGCTAGAGCAAGCTTCAGAATTGCAAGTATTTAAGGATGTATTAGAGGCAATGAAGGTTCAGAACAGCGTACTAACTCAGACACTAAAATGCCCCAGTGATGTGGATACATTGTTCACATTGCAAGGAGCCAAGGATTTCACCAGACGTACCGGTGTGAAAACTAAACTCTGTGCCGGTGATAAACCCACTCACGAATATACAAACACCAAGGTAATAGATGCTACAGGACATACTCTTACACCCAAACCTGAACTGACAAAAGATACAATGTCCGTTTGTCAGACCCAAGTCGATAATTTGATCAAACTTTTGCAACAGCAACAGCAACAGCAACAGCCTCTGCTACAGCAGCAGTCACAAGAGCAGCAGTCACACACACAGCTAGGTCTACAAGGTCTACAAGGCATCATGCAGGCGGTCCCGATGTTGCAACAACATCCTACACAACCTCAAATGCTGAATCCTTCAACATTTCATCAGCAGACAGGGCAAGGGTTCTTTCCGTGGCCCACCACTCTCTACAACCCTAACGGTATATGGAATCCAGATTTGAAGTTTCAGCAGGGCACTTTGACCCAGGAGCAAAGACGGAAGATAGCGATGGAATATAACAAGGAGGAATCGGAGAGACAAATGACATCCCAGAAAGACCAAGAAAAGATGCTTGATTTCATAAAGACCACTATGAGAGATGTGATACTCGAACAGCAGCGCACTTTGATGTCACAACTGTCCTCTGCCAACCCTTCTGATGTGGACACCTTGCAGAGTTTGGCGAGAGACACCCCATATAAACGTGTGCGCAAACAACCGAATGATGATGATGCTGGTGATCTTCATCATCATCACAACAATGTCAGCGACATCGCTAAGTTGACAAAAGAGCTGCGTGAACTTACAAAGCATATCAAGTGCTCAACCGACGACACCGGCGAAGCAGTCTCGATGGACACTGAAGATGGCAACGGGGACACAACGGGGCCTTTGACGCAAAAGTCAGTCAATATGTCTGTGACAACAAAACAACAAGCTGGATATGTTCTACCCGCAGGTTGCAGCAACAACCCTCTCAATTCTTCACCTTCTGTAGCAGATTTCATCTCTGCAGTTGTAACAAAGAAGTGAAAGCAGTGTTCCATTCTGTGTAAGGCCTTTGTCCACACACACACACACACACACACACACACACACACGACAAAACAGTGTAACAAAAAAATAAAGCTCTTTGTTCCATACCTAGATCTAAATGTGTTTGTTTTTATTTCATTCAACTCAACGAATGAACAATTGATGAAAGTGAGATGTGTTGGTTGTAAACTGTTTACGTGCCTGGCCTGAAAGCCACGAACCACCGCACACAGTCCATCCAGTGTTAGATCACCGACGACTCCACAACCACTATGGCCTCACAAAAGTCGATCTGCTTCATGCTCAATCAGAAGCCCGTGGTGCCACACCAGCCAGGGACTGATCGGAACCGCCAGATTCAAAATAAGTGCACAGATGTAATTGTGTCGGGGTTGAGTGGGTGGAAGGGGCAACGGAACAACATAGCCCTAGGCAGTTTAGACTTCAAGTACGTACCGTCTCAACTAATCGCCTCCACTGCAAAACACTATCCCAGAATCGGTGATGTGTGCGTCAGGGTCATGCCTGTCACGACTGACTCAGAGGAATACTCGGCGATTATCGACCTCTACAATACGTACATTGCAAAGGGAAGCTCTTTGATAGCCAAGACTTGCATAAACAACTACATCGGGAATGAGGAGCTCTACATCCCTGCCATCCCTATCCACACTTTTGTCTCAGAGTGGAACAAATCCCTGCATCAGTTTCACGATATGATCAGGAGCGACACAGGCTGGCACATCGAGCATCAGCCTCGCCTGACAGTGGTCTCCAATGTGACAGAGATCACTCTCAAGAATGTACCTGTTCGCAGTGAACATTTGTGGTTCGTGATGCACGCCATTGTGTCAAAACCGTCTCTGATCAAGCAAGTCGTACAGTTGGTTGGCTCTATTGCTTCAATGTCAGGCGTGGTCTACCACACGGGAGAAGTAGAAAACACCACGGTTCCAGGAAACAACTCTGTTCATCCTATGAAGCTGTACCTGATAGCAAAATCTAAGCCCTCCAAGGAACAAGATGACACTATTCTGGGAGGCGAAGCAGGCGTGACGCTAGGTCTGATCTGGGCAGCTGATGAAGTGGAACTGTATGACCATCTGCGAAACAGCCACGACTGCTACTATGTGCACATCGGGACAGATGCAGGCAACACATTCCGGTGCAACGGGTTTTGCGATTGGCGCTATTATAACCACAGGGTGTTCAAAAGGATGATTGTCATTGGACAGGAGACGGTCTCAAAGTTTCAAAATACAACACTGGCTGGTGTTACAGGAGACTCGGCTAGATTGTTAAAGCAAGCATAGTGGCAGTCTGTGTCATCTATTTGGATCTTTGTTATTTATTTATACATAAACAAAGACCATATTCCCCACTGTGTGTGTATACGTATATTGAACGTCTCCATCTGGACTTCCCAATACAATATGTTACCAAGAAAATGTATACCCGATGAAGACTTGATCATGTTCGCCTCTCTGAACAGGGCAATGACGACTAGAAACGTTCATCCGCTTTACTTACCGCCCGTTGTATGCTGGCTCAATCGTACCTGTCTGCAAGTGCATCGTGTCAAGGTTATACTTTTCAGTCTGCTCAAGGCTATCTCAGGCGTGATAGTTTTAGCAACTCTATATCTGCACATAATCAGGTTATGGAACTTGTTGACATTGGGTCTGCTGGGAGCCTTATGGTCTTTCACGGTGTGCATCACATTATTCGGAGGTTTCATTCTCACCATCCTGAGCTCAGAGAGACGAGGCTGTTGCAGTGATACCGCCACTATTATGGACTCGATGGCAGGCATAACCATTGCTCACAAAGTCCTCATGTTGATGTTTTTTCTCGCGACCTACATCCTAACCTGGTCATTATATAAATTCTGCAGCAGCAGCGGTGGCACAGAGGTTGTGGTCACGCCAATGCAGTGCTTGGACAAACATGGACTCTCTCTGTTACCGCTTCTAAAATGGACCACATTCGCCTTTGTCTGGATGAATACAATTGGCTTTGTCAGACTAGTTAGACCTTATTGAAGTCATATCGTGTCATGTCATCTCATTGCCATGCTGTTCGGTTATATTTTCTGTATATTACTATCTTTTACCTGTCATACGACCTGGCGACGGGTGATCTGACGCAGAGGAACTCGATCTGGCTAGGTGGATACAAGGTGATCTTCTTGGTAGCAGCTGTGAAATCTGTGACATCGTATGTATGCCTGAAACGCAACACCTTACTCGAGAGGACGAGGCATCATCAGTACATGGCCCTGTCGACCACCAGCAAAGGCGAGGTGCTAGCCCTTCACAGGGAGGAGAGACAAGCCGAATCTGCCAACACTGACGCCTGCTACTACAGTCAAGCTTTTGGACAAGGCAAGCGGATACTATTTAACCGCTATGACCAATACCAACCGGCACCACTCTTCTGGTGCAGTTTTACGTTGTTGCTGTTGCTGTACAACACGGCCCATCTTGCTCTACTTCCCTTATCGTACACATCGCCTTTGTTATTCGGCGCACCTGCTTATGTCATCTACTGGGTAACTGTGAGAACTAGCCAGATGATGCTTAATTAACAAAGTCTCTTTTTTTGTTTTCACTAAGGAAATAGGCATGCCATCGGTGTCAATAGTGAGCTTAATGACATGGTTTATCCAGATCCACTTAGAAAGCCCAAGGACAGCTCAAGACAGAGTCACTCTGTTTCGCTGGAGGAACGCCTGGATCAGTCTATTACTGTAGTCCTATGCATGCTGGTAATACTGAACATCTTCCTTTGGTCGATCAGACTGTGTTCCCATACCAACTCCTCGGCTGAGTGACAGACCGAAAACATTGGCCAGGAATGGATTGTCATGAGAATGACAGCTGGTGGATGAAACTTTTCACGGATAAAGATACAACCGATGAACAACAACTTCAAGAACCTTCAGGACACCGACACGTGGCTAGCTGGTGGCTCGACATGGACCATGTGAATCTCCTACAGAGTACCCACAAGCCACATCCGCCTCAATGGTGGGTGACGATTGCATTTGAGAAAGAGGATAGTGCTGCAGCTGACAACTCTGCTGGCAACAGCCCGATGGACAAACCAACTCCCCCCCTGCCAGATGATGTGAGTGCTCAGGAGGCTGTCGACATTGGGGATTTGAGCAACAAGTGCTCGGCCGCCAGCAGTCAACAAGTCGACGACTCCAACGCAAGATTCCCGGCTGTGAGTGGTTCAATGTTCAGCACTGAACCTACTACCATTAGCCCCAACATAGTCAGCAGAGTCAAGTCGGACGTTGACGAAGCTGCCATGGTTAGGATGTGGCGTGATAAAATGAAGACTGTCGACTTCTCCATCCACCACCACGCACATGATAAGGACAACATGAAAGGTTTCAAAGAGTTTAAAAAGATCTCCTTTGATAAGCCTGAACGCAAAAAGAAAGCTGTTTTGGATTGAATATTGTTATCTTTTGATTACAGCCTTTGTTTCTGCGCCATTATGTCTGTCACTGAATAAAGTAATGCAAGTAACACACACCCACACACACACTGTGGAGTGCCTTTATTTTCACTTTGCAATGGTACGAAAACACAAACTTGGGTCTGATGTCGACAATGTTGCCATGGTTAGGATCTGATGTGATATAGTCAGGACAAATCAGCGCCACACACATTACAATGATAACCTGAGTAGTCAAAGGAGTCCAAAACAATTTCCTGTCTTTTGACTACGACCTTTACTTTCTACCCTTATACTTGTAACGAAACACAAAAAAAAACCACGCAACACACACTGTAGAGTGCCTTTATTTATTTTATTTTTTTTTTGCAATGGTATGAACATACTGAATGGTAATACAGGGTAAGAGAAGAATACACCAACACAGAGTATACGGAGTGTAAAGTATCCGACATCCTCTCACGAAAGCCATCTGTTCATGTTGAGCTGGGCCATGAATCTGTCACCAGTCTTTACTGTGCTGATATTATAACCTTGGCAGGCTCTTACAACTTGTCCTCCCGCAAAACCTTGCACACTTTCCACGATATTCATTGCATGCCCGACAACAGTCTTCAGAAAGTCTTTCACACTCTCGTCGTCCACTATAGCACTGATTGTATCAGCGTTAAAGTCATTGACGACGGCTAAGGCAGCGCTTTTTCTCAACACATCGTCAACTTTGTGATAATCACCCCCATTTGCCACCAACGTCATCATTGACAATATGCTCTGCGGCGTGTATGGTGAGATCAGTTGAAATATGTCGAAGTCAGGATCGTGTCTAATAGCCTGTATCACCTCCTCCACGGGGTCTCCGCCAAACTCACAATTCACTCTTCTGGTAGCCAGTACCCCTCCCCAGATGTCATTGTTGACCAACGTGTCGTAGCCCAAACCGGCGTGGGTCTCTTGAAGAGAAGCCACATCCTGTTGGTTGGGGAGTTGGACTGTGAAACGGTCTCCCTGCTTCAGGGATTCGTGTCCCGTGTTAATCAGCTCCACCTCGTACAGGTGAGGGGAGTTGAGGAATGGCCTATTTGCAATGGAGCTGCTGGCGGTGCAGACTGCCACTTCTTTTAGGTCTTTAATGTAGTCAGCTGTCAATCCGTGTAGGGTAGGCACGTACAAATCTGTATCTTTGACAAAGTGGAACATGCCACCAGGTAGGTAGTTTTTAGCCGAGTTGTATTTGTAGCACCCATAGGGCCGATCCACATTAGCTCTCTGACGCTCACTCAGACTGTGTGTGTAAACGGGAATCGGCCCGTGCACTCTGCTGGATGACATAGTAGCTGATGACTAACTGGGAGGTAGAGACTCGGGTAATCTTGACTGCAGGCAGAGAGGCAGGCAGGCAGGCAAGCAATGTGCCACTATAGGCAATCATCAGTCAACTGCTGAACAGAAAAGTCTCTGATAAAGATAAATCTTGGCAGGTCGGACAGTAGGGTACGTTGGGCAGCTTGAGGACGAGCAATGTCGCTGTAAGTAATTCCAAAAGGATAGGGGCTTCTTGGCTGTTGAGCCTGAGCAACCTGAGCGTAAGCAGGTTAAGATTTGCATCCGAAAGCACGCCAAATGTCCGCGAAAACCAAGGGCACCACCTTAGAATGATATATGAATTGAGATCATCTTGTGGACATGCCTGGGGTGGTGGTGTGAGACTCACGTCTGGCTCTGTAGTAGAACTTTGCTTCTTGATCAACAGCTGCACTCGGTTAGGCTTCTCGTCATATTCTTTAGTGAGATCTGTGAGACACTTGGACGAAGTAAGACCTATCAGCTCCTCCAGTGTCCGCTCGTGCCACGCAGTGCCCTGACTCATCATCTTGCGTATGTGGCTGTGGCTGCGAGAAAGTCTGATTAAGTAGGGCCGGGTGACTAGCGGCGTTGTATATGCATGTAGCGTGCGTGTCAAGATGAATAGTTCATCTCCACCCTCTTGCGATAGGCCACCAGTCTATTGTTGTAAAAGTCCACAGTACCAATCCTCTCCGCAAAGTTGCAATTTGTCATTCGCAGATTCTCTCTCCTCACCACCCTACTGAGAACTACGTACACCGAGGGCTTTATCGGTGACATGGAGAAACACCTGGGCGGGTGGTAGAGCACTTGCCCGCGTACGGTACAACCTTGGCAATCGTACGTGTTCATCGCCAACAAACAGGCCAGCGGGTGCGTGGTCACGGTCCAGTTCATGTAATTCCATGAGGAAGGGCCGACCTTGTACAAGGTTCCACTCTGATCCCCCTTCACGTAGAACTCGTGACACTGGGTCTCTCGATTGAAAGTGATCTCCTGCACTATACCTTCCATATCCGAGGTGGCTGACCGTAGTTGCTGTCGCCGCGGCGTCTCCCCTTTCGCGCTCAACAAGCGGCGTGACAGCGTGAACATTTTGTTTCTGCTCGCCACCTGTATGCCGTTTAAGTCCATGTGCCAAATCATTTTCACTCTGCAACCTGTCCAAAGTCTGTCGATATTCAGATAATCTCTTTCCGTGGAGCGGATCCCTTGACGGTATTTGGGCACGGAGAAGAGCTTGGGTAATGTCTGAGCAGCCTGCTTCATCACTTCGTACCAGGCGCTCGGTCCTGTGGAGGACCCCCGACTCTTTGTGACGCTGAGGAACTTTTCACCAACACGGGTATTCTTGTTCACCTTCTTCAAGTATGCTGCGGTGTATGTCATCTGCTGCTCGTCCCGGTGGAAGATCCGCAGCTGCTCAGGTTCATAGTCTGGGTTCATGACGTCACGCTCACAGACGGACACCTGGCTCCTAAAAATACGTTGAGACTCTTCTGTGACCGTGTTGAACTGAAGGTACGTCACAGCCTCCGCATAACCCGGGTCTTTGAACTGTCGCCTGTTCACGAAGAGCGGAGTCGAAGAAGACAGGAGTTGTTCGAAGCGTTCACTTTCCCAAATGCGTGAAGAAGAGCCAACGGGCTGCAATTGCGAGACGCTGCCCGAGAAGATTATCAGAGGACCTTTACCGGGTCCATAGAACAGAGTCAGGCAGCTCAACATCTTTTCGAACAGATCCGCATTCATCAGACCGTACTCATCTACGATCAGCACGTTGACACCGACAAACGGAGGAGCGTCCTGCATGGGGGCCAGTTGCACCGCATTCTTAGACACCCTCAGTTGCTCAAACATTTTACTGCACACCGCACACGACTCCGGTCTCGGTTTCCTACACAAGTGTCGTTCAGTCAACTCTCTGTACTCGGGGGGGAAGTCGGACTGATGCAGTGTATTGAAACGAGAAATTACATTCCAATGTACTTTGTAGTACTGTCGTGTGAAGTCATCGAGGGAAAGCTTGTTGTCCAACAATTCTTTTTTGAAGCCCATCATCTTGTGAAATGTGTAGACCTTGTCCAGGGAGCCCGACTGCATCAGATTGCCTGCTGCCTTGTTAGTCATTGCACTCACAACAACACTAACGTTCATGCTCCTCAGCTTCTTCTCCAGCATTGACAAAGCATACGATTTGCCACAGCCAGCGTCTCCACTCAGCAGAGCCAGTTTCATTCGCTCAGCCCGGGCCATGTGCAGCATTACCATTTTCCTCACCCATTGTTCCTGGCAGTATCTAGACATAGCTATCATAGCTTTATTTTTCAGGTCGTCCTCCTCTTCCTTGTCCTCTTCTTCCTTGTCCTCCTCTTCATATCGCTGTCTCTTACTATCACAATCATCTGAATTTAGATCACGTTGCTCTGTCGACCCTTGTCTACTCATTATCACTATGTGGGGTTGACTGTCTGTCAGTCTCACCTGCTACTGCTACTACTACTACCACCACTATTACTACTACCATCCCCCACCCCCCGTCCCCCGTGTGCCTACTTGTGCATTGACGGAATATCTTCTGACCAGGGTGAATGGAATAACACCCGCTTTTTAAGAGGCTTTGCCATTTGGCTTGTCATCATAGACGTCTTGAAGGGGACATCCCCCTGCTCACTTTTATGATTCACAGATGTCGACGTTCCTGCTTTAGTCTGACCCTCCAAACCTCGACGTTTCAGAAAAGCAGACATAGATTGCGCCAACTGAAGTGGGTCTTCCTCAGATACTCTGTCTACATCACCACGCACTGATGTGCCACTGACATGGGGTGGTACTTGGATCCCTTCCAGTACGGAGCACAAAACTCTCTTCTTGACAGCGTGGGAACCTTGAGATTCTGATCTCTGCTCTCCCTGTAGGTCTACAGTGAGAGGCACGTATATGACACCTTGTGCTTTACGCACATGCAGAGCTCTCTCGCGGAGGCTCACAAAACCCTCTGAGCCCCTTGACACTGTGTCTCTGAACAGAGTGACATAAGCACTGTACATGTTCTTACTAGTTGACAGCGCAGCGGTCGTCACCCCTCCCTTCCCTGTGCTGCTTACAACATTTTGGAGCGCTGCCAACACTTCGATCAGAGGAGCGTGCGCCCTGTACTCAAACAGTAGCCACGCAAAGTCCTCAGTGTCCAGCCTGTCGGTAGACTTGTATTTGTTGCCGTGTGTGTATGCTCTGCAGAAGCCAAAGTGTTTTGCATACCACTCTGGTTCCATTTGGGAGAGCATGATGTTTATGTTCTCCAGCAGCAGACTGAATCCTGTTGCGAGTTTATCACCGACCCTCATCTCAAACAGCTTCTGTAACACCCCGACTGGACTAACAGATTGACCAGGTTTAAACATGAGATCCTTAGGGAGGGACACGGCCAGGTAGTGTCTGCCAACCCAGTCTATCCGAGGGTGACTTTCTTCGGCCGATGCCGTGCTTGCTCCCGACTGCTTGTCCAACCTGACTGTCTGGCTCTCTGAAAGCTTTATCCTTAGTGTTTCTCGCTCTTCACACGCTTCCTCGAGAGCATCTCTCGTGTTTTCAAGCTCCTTATTACACAACTCAAGTTCGTGCAATATTTGCTCACTGGCCTCCACGACGGACTCTTTGGTGACAACGTTGGTCTCCGATTCCGCTGTGTCCCCGCTCGATACTCCAACACAACGCTCCATTCTCTGGCTCCTACCCGCAGTCCTCAACCCCGCTCTCTCACATTCAGCTTCGATTCTGTGTTTGCGCTCTATGTCAAGTGACTTCCTTAGGTCCAAGATCTCACGTTTCATGTGTGCTATCATTTTTAAATGAGAGCAGTCATCACACTCACTGAGCGGCCCTTCTCGGGTTCTCTTTCTACACATAGAAGAACTGCTGCTGCGCGTGGAAGGCATGATTTCACAAACCCCCCCTAGAGCTTGTTTCTTAAGGTGACAGGACAAGGATGGGAAAAAAAAATACACAACAACACTATGGATAATAAGCGATCTGATGATAAGCGTAGACTTCCAAACAAAACAAACAACTAGGCAGATTGGGGGGCAACTCTTTATTGACTAGCTTACACATTAGATAGTTTATATTGTAAACAACAGACATGAAAAACACTGTGCTGGATAATTGTTCCAGTTGTAAGCACTCCCGCCCGCCCGCTCGACATCAACAGACCTTGAGTCTTTTCATTCATTCATTCATTCATTCATTCATTCCTGTGACTGAGCTTGAGTCACCATCTCATCACCACTTTAAGGTTGGGGGAGAAAAAAGAAAATACTTTGTGTGTGTTTCAATTGGTGTTGGAATTGCACATAATCAATATACATTACACATTGGCAACAGCATTGATTTTTATAAGAAATAAAATGCTTTAAAAATGAAGTTTTGACCACATCGTTTTTATTTACAACCGTCCATGTAATACAAGCTTGGCAGTCTCAATAGTATCTATTTTAGATGTGAGGTTGGAGAAATCGTCTGGACCTTGACATGTACCATCTGATTTATGTTGAAAGACATGAGGAGGTAGATGAATATTTGCAGTAAACGGGAGCTTCGACAGGTCATAGGTGTAGGAACTATGGATTTTGATAGATAGCAGGTGGTAGAATCTCAGGTTCTCCTGTTTGTATACTATGATAATATACAAACAGTTCCTCCTGTATTCATCCCCGTATAACTCATATCCCCCTCCTGGGGACCAAGATACAAAAATGCTACACTTGAATCGCTCTGCAAACTGTTTCAGCTCTGAGCAATGGCAGCTACTCTGTGTGATTTCAGGTAGCTCTGTGGATTCGTGATCTTCAACTTGTATTACATCCAATAGGGTTTTGACAGGGGTCTGATGCCCTAGTTTTACCACCTTCACATCGCCGTAATGCGTAAGACTTTCTGCAATGTACGCTGGGATTGGTGTCATGAGAATGGTATCATTATCACTAAGTTGAATGTCAAATGTGTGAACAGTGTTGTGACTACTGGTATGACTATGCAGTGATGTTGACTGGACGTCCGAGAGGGTTATGTCTTCATGCCATCCCAGTACGTTTTGTTGCATCACCTTACAATCTTCTTCCTGTTTAACATCCTGCTTTCCTTGTATCTTCACATCACGCACATCAGAGTTGACAGTTTCCTTCTTAAGTTCTTTCTTCTTATGCGCCGATTGCTCTTTTGTGACACTTTCAATGTGGCTAGGAGATCGTTTTTGTCTTAGCGGTTTAAGCGGTTTCCGTCGTCTAGCCACGCTCACCTCCATGGGTATATGCTCATGATCCAGAGTTCCTATGGCTTTGCATATGTCACTTTCGTACTCTCTGAAGATTTGACCGGACCCAATATCCATACATTTATTATCATCATCATCATCATCATCATCCTGATGACCATCATGACCATCCTGATTCTTGATAGCCTGGATGCAAGTTAGTGTAAGCATCTTCCGAATCCTTTCAACTGAAGCATCTTTCTTCATTGTGACCATATCTTCAAAGGTAGTTGGGTCAGCCACTGTGACATCGAATAGATTATGCAGTTTTCCACACAAGTCATTCTTAAACTTGACCAATCTCTCATTCAAATTAGATACCATGTCCATTTCTTCACCAAGTGTTTCCAATATATCCTGGAGGTCTTTGTTTTCCTTGTCACGCTTGCTTGTCATGCACTTCAGTTCCTTGATAAACACGTCCTTCTTCAACACAGCATCCTCCATCACACCTATTTCACGCTTGGCCTCAGCAATCTCTTCACGGTAGCCATCCAGAGACTCTGCCATATTACTCTTCAGCTTCAATAATTCACTCGTCAAGAGATTATTGCATCGTTGCAGGTCACTAATCTCATTGTCATGCTCGTCTTGTGAAGTAATGTGTTGATTTCGAATACTCTCAATTGTAGCATCTTTGTTTTGTAACTGCATACACATGTCCTCTAGTTGGGCTTCCAAATATAATGTTTCTGTTCTATGCGCCTCCACGGTTCCACTTAACTCCTCTCTTAGCTTCTCACATAGGCATTTACTTTCGTTATACATGTCTTGCAACATGCGGACTGTATCATCATTCTTCGTGATGCACTCCTTCATCTCTTCATCGTACAAGTATGTCATTTTATTCTTTTCATTCATAAGATGCAACTGCATACTCTTGAGTGTAGCCACTTCTTCCCTGGTGTTATCGTACTCGCATCGCAACCTCTCGATTTCTTCCTCGGTAACCTTCATCTCGTCCTGCTTTTTGTTTAACTCCTCTCTTGCACTGACAAGCTGGGTATCGTGGGTCTCGATGATCTGGATGACAGCGTGTCCCGATTTGAGTAAGAGGTCCAATTGTGCCTTCAGTGACTCCTCCATGTCAGCAATACTTTTGACATGTGGAAATGTCATTTCAACACTCTGCGGCTTGCTGCATGTTTCCCGGTAGATTGAATCCATGCTCAACAGAGTCTCATATACATTTTTCAATTCCCCGCCGTGTCCTCCCTTTAGAATACCTTGGAGGTATGTCAGCACTTGGTCAGCGTGTTTCACCTGTTGTAGGTTTTGTATGAAACTACACTCCCTGAACATTGATCTTAGAGAATTTCCCAGTCTACAGATGACAAGATCATAACAGCCCCACAATTCCATGGCCAGATCAAACCCGACAACATTGCGAGCTTTCGTGGTCTCAAAAGATCGAAACCACTCTGCTAACTCTCCAAAATTATTATTCAATGCTTCGATTGTCATTAAGGTCTCGTCCAGGGCACCTGATAAAGGTGCCCCCGCATCTGGCTCAGAGTGCTGACCGTTAGATGCTGAGGATTCCACCTTGGTAGCCAAAGGGAATAGTTTTGATATGATACTGAAGAGCCTGGCATGAAAATCGCTTCCAGTATCCGATAGATGTGGAGGATCTACCGGATTCGTCTTCTCTGTGTTGCGATCGGGAGAGGTAGAGATCCCAAAACTTGTGTTTGTGTTGTTCCGTTTGTCTGAGGCCATCTCGTTGTATCTGTCGACATTCCTTCTGCCATGACCACCAGCCTGGGTCTGGCTCCTCTTCAGCTTCCTGCCTTGTTGTATTTCGTTCATTTCTCGCTCGCTTGATGTCTTGTTCTCCCCCCCTGTCCACTGTAAACCTTTTGCTCCATCTGTATCTTTGCCATGTCTCTTGTCCTTCTCCTTCTCCTTCTCCTTCTTCTCCTTCTTCTTCTTGACCCCAGTAGACGCTACACTCATTGTCCCACCACGAGGCGATCTCTTTCTTTCTTGCTGTTGTCCTACATGGGGAGAGTAACCATCGGATTTCTGTTTGGGCTTTGTCTTCTCCTCTTCTCCTTTGCTCAATTTCGCTCCTCTCTGTTTTTCCACTTCCTTGCTGCCAGTCTTTTCCCTGCATCCTTTCAATTTCCCATTTTTCTTCTCGACTGGTACTGTAGACTCTGCGGTGATTGAGACAGTATCGGTCGCAGCATTTCCTTGTGTGTAGCCAGGCCTCTGCACTTGCAGACCATGCTGTGACGACCGTTGCATCATCATCAATATACACTGTGGCGCACAGAGTGGTGCACAACCCGCCCAGGAGCAACTTGTCTATCTGCAACACAGCTGAAACTCTCTTTGGATCGGGATCGCAGACCACCGGTGACGATTGGTAAGAATAGCCGCAGCGCTGACACAACTCAGCCTTGTCTCGGTCACTCGGGAGTAGACGACCATCAACTCTCAACCTCGCTGATAGGTTGTTTAGCTCGCGTGACCAACGATCCAAAGCGCCGCTACACAGAGCTGTGAGGATAACAGCCCAATAGGGAGCATGTATGACGTCTTTGGTACCCGTTCCTGCCGCCGACCTGGTCAACTCTAAACCCGCGCATGTTAGCCTCGCTTGCAACCACCGTTTGGAAACCGGGACGAGTGATACGTTGGCCTGTTGTTGGTTAACAGTTCTACGTGAGACAGTGCGTAGGTCAGAATCAAACTCCCATAAGACACACGTCCCCCACACTGTGTATCGCGGATCAGGTATCTTTTGAATCTCTTTGTTACCCCCCTGCTGACATTGCAAGCGCTCCAGGGTTAACCTGCTCTGCTCATGTAGGATCTTGAACGCAAGCGGAGCCCCAAGAATCGACAATGTGTTGCCTAACACTTCCAGGGCAAGCATATCCCCCCCTTCTGTAGGGCCACATGTGTGTGACGAACATACAGCAAAGGTGTTGCGGACATGACGATTGAGACTGGCATATATCCTCGAGACAAGCATCTCAGGTTGGTAACTGCCGACCACGGTACCTGTGAATGATGGACAGGATCGGTGGTCAGCAGTTTCCATGAGAAGAGGTGTATACAACTTCACCCAGGCTAAAGGCGCTCTGGCTAGAACGCTGATCCTTTTCACCTTATGACCCTTGCCGTCACAGTGTGTGTCTGAAAAGTGTTTTGCTGTAACAAGACCATAACTGTCACCACCTTGCGTGAATACAACCCGGAGGACAATACAAAACATGCTTGCAGTCATAGCTGACTGCACGGGTATTCGAAAGAGCCCATCAAACCCAGGCTTTGTTAGGGTTGTAGACATTGGTATCCGTTTCTCTATATCATGCATTTGCACCCAGATGTACTCTACATGCATTATGTCATCTATGTTGTCAAACCTCACAGTCATGTGGCTTGTACAGCTCCAGTCACCTGTCTGGCAGGGTTCCATGTTGAACTGCTCTCTGTTAGAAGTAAGCCAGTGAGTGGACTTTTGTTTTTTGTTTTGTCTTTTTGGGAAATGAAACACAGACGGTACTCTTGTTTTAATTAAGAAACTTCTTTATTACTTTTGAGGAGAATGTCATAATCACGTCAATAATACTAGTACAATATAATATAATTTGGTGGTGAGATCAGTATAGACAACAGAGCCATGTCGCCTTGGTATGGGAAGCCTGAGGGTTTCGTTTCCGGCCACAGACAGCCTCCTTGGTCCTCTCTCAGTGAGATAAAGAGTCTGTCAGATACCTTTAGAAGTGCATACTGCACAGCGTGAGTAGAGCGTCTCCATGTCAACTAGTACTTCGGAAAAGATAGGCTGCTTGCATTTCCTACAGGAGGAATACATCTGTTTCATCTCGGTGAACGTGCAAGTGTTGACAGCTGTGGTGCTGAGAGGTACATTTATCATGGTCGCGACGCAGCACGAAGATCCAAATTTCATTTGCTCAAAGTCAAATTCAACATTGATGTTTCTCGGATTACCTTTCACCTCGGACGAGTGGAAGGTTTGATTCTTGAGACACCTTGAGCATCTCAGGTCCCCCTCCATGCAAGGAGGCGGCAATGGGTTGGGTTGCCCTGGCACGAGCAGTATCTGCTTGTGGTTGTGGTCAACCCAGTTGATGAGACAATTCAGCACGGCATACAGCAACATTTGACACTGCGGGCTCAGTTCCGTTCGCAGCCTCTGAAAATGTCCACCGTTGATGATGTCTACAGCTTGGCGCAGTTGAGGTAGACAGGCCGCAGCCATTTCCAGCGGCTGATCTGTAGTGTATGCGACAGCTAGGCTGTAGAAACAGCTCAAACCCCATTCGGAATTTAGTGTAAGCATAGGGTAGCCTACGGTCTTCACCACTTGGAAGGCTCTTATCAGCTTGTCGTAGTATGATTTCCTACGCACAGAGAAACTTAATTTTGACCACTTTACTGAATCCACTTCCCCATGTTTGGCTTGTTCAACATTCTGCTGTGTGTAGAGCTTCTTCTTACCCCGATTTTTCTTCTTCTTGGTCTTGATCTTCTTATTCGCGATCTTTTTCTTCTCTCCATTCTTATTCGTTTTCTTAAGTTCCCCTTTGTTACACTTGCTCCTACATGCAAAGGTCGATGGGGCAGCCTTCGGTGGATGCTTCTGCTGCGGCGGCGAATCACGGCTCAGCCTGGTTGCTATTGGGAGACTGAGCTCGGAGTGGGGGTGTGGCTCCTTCCCTATAAATCTCAACGCTTCTGCCCTGATGTTACACAACTTCTCAGTGCACTCTGTGTCATTCAAAGCCAGATCCTCTTTTTGGTACCTGTAAAAGTCAGCCAGGAGAGCAAGTCTGATGATCGCTTCACGTCCCTGCATGCGAGCTAACATTTCCTTGTTTGGAAGCACAGCACTGGAGTCTGTTGATTCTATTATCGCTGACGACAGTTCATCCCACAGCTCCAAGCAAAATCCGTAAGCATTGTCACAGTCCAGGATCTTTGCGTTAGACGTCAACATCTTGACCAATTGCGACTGCAGTGTTGACGTAGACCCGCAGCCTTTTTGTTTAGAATGGCACACGCTGTTAAGACACTCCAAGTAGGCCTGCAACAGGATGGATTTTGCGTGACAACGGGACCGCACGACTCTGTCTTCGACTACCCATACCCTGTCAAGCCATTCGCGCCGGTGCTTCTCGACTCTCCCGTGGTGCTGCATCTGCACTATCCCAACCTCTTTGGTGATGAGGTTTTGAAAGTGCACGCGGAACACCTTGGCTACTTCTTGGCTTTGCAGAGTGTGCCTCGGATAGACGAAGAGATTGAAAAAACACTCTTTCTGGGTCTGTGTAAATTGTTCAGTCGGGAGACGGTCCTCCCGCTGTACGAAAAGACCCTGACTGACGACGCTTTATGTGAAGACGTGGCAGATGTTGTGGCAGCTTCTTCGACAAAGGAGGGGGATTCTGATGCCTACCCACGTGTTTTTGTCAGCCCCTGCAAAGATAAAGTGGGTGAGATTCTGTCATTGCTGCAAAGACTGCTTGAGCTCTTTGACATTGATGAGTTTCGCAACAGCGATATAGCACACAAGCGTGGAGAAGAGCCTCCGCACATGCTGTTCCTCTACCTGATTCAGCTGCTTGCTATATTCGTAAGCAGCTGCATCCCGGAGAAGGACCTCGCTACCATCCTAAGCATCGCATCTGCCGTCTTTCTGGAGGCCAATTTTTGCAACCCCTTGTGCGCTGCAACTTTGCTGAAGCCCATGTTCATCCCCCACTATGATCAACAAGTGGGTAAGAGGAAGAGAAACCATGAATCCGACTCGAGCGAGCAGGATACCCCAGAGGCGAGGTTGAAATATTACAGGCTGTTCACTGGTTACGAACTGGACACAGCGGGCTCCGACGTCTCAAATGTGACAGATGTGAACCTCGGATGGACTGAGCACAGCCTACTGCAACGTATGCTGGGGTGCAACATTGTAGAAAGTAAAACTAAAAAGCTTTGGTTTGTGGCTCCCCAAATGGGCGATAGGATGCTCATGGTCAAGGGCTCTGGCTTGAAAATGATGGGTGGGGATACCGGAGATAGAGCGCTGAAGATCTGCTCCTACCTGATGTCGGATAACGTAATGGCATACATGCAGTGTGCCATTTTTGGTACAATCTCCAACATGTTGCCCTGTCACAACAACAGTGAGTTGACCGAGGCCGTCATGTCCACCATCAAAGGCTCGATGAGTGTGTTCTCGGATGTGATTCGTCATCAGAGCGCGAACCTGATGATGGAGCTGTGTAAACTTACAGAAAGTTGCCTCTATGCCACTGGGGTCGGGTTTATGGGACAGGACAAGGGTAACATGCTCTATTTTGGTAGAGTCTTCATAGGCCCTGAAGAAAAGAGACCCCCGCCTCCTACCCAGCCAAAGCCCGGTGTCTTCACTTCAGTGACACAGGGGTTTGTGAAGGACACCATGATCTACACTATGCTGACCAATGCCCTGATGGAAGACAAGCGCAACACTACACGCAGTATACTCGCCACGAGTTACAAGCCTGTGGGGGTTAGCAGGGTGACGACCAGTTCCTTCTTTTACGGTCGCTATCACTATTGGTTTAATGCAGGCGAATTTACAGAGGTGGCGTGCGTCAAACCCTGCTCAGACCCAAAATACAACAGCCTGCTCCACGAAGAGACTCTGAGCGTAAACAGCAAGTATCAACTAACTCTGTCCAACGGAGCCTTGCCTATGTGTACGCTCACCCTGGCCATGACCATGAGACAGACTGTGATGATGGTCATGGGATTCATCTGCGCAGAGCTGGCCCATCTGATCTATACTCCGAGGGTGAATGACACAATTCTGTGCAAGCAAGTCATCTCGCTGTCTACGGCTGGAAAGTTCAGACACCAAAAGGACGAAGAAAGCACCAATGTCTTCGACGCAACATATGGCGAGGTGCTGAAGCTAACAGGACCAGTCTTTGGTAACCAGGGCAATGGTGTAAACTCCTATGAGCTGGATACAATGGAGTGGCTGCAAGCGACCGACCCAAACATTCCTGATTATATATGCCAGTCGCTGAATAAGATCGGGGACACGAGAAAAAAGGTCGAAAAGATCATGGCAGAGAAGGGTGTCCCCTACAACAGGGTGCAGATGGTCGGCGAGGCGGGAAAGACGATGAAGTTTGCTTCTCTATTTGCTAATGAGAAGTTTATGATCCACGCGCCCCTGATGGTGATGTCTAACATCAGGGTGTTCTCAAGCAACAGCAACACTAACAACAAAAACTACGGCTGTCTCAAACTGTGTAGACAAGGTTGTTACTACTATGTGAAGGCTTTCAGCAACAGCTGTATCAACACAGAGCTCTTCAAGGGAAAGCGTCTTAGCTGTATCAAGGATGACAGTGAGACCAAAATTGAAGAAATGGTGGAGAGGATCAAGAGAAGTGCATCACGCGTGATGCCCAGGATTGATGTAAAACGCATCCACATGATGGCCCCTGAGCTGAATGAAGAGGACATGGGATTACTATTGTCACTTGTTAAAAAACAGAACATCGAGGTGATTGGCCAAGAGGAATCAACTCTGGCCTCGGCTTCGGCTTCATGTTCCACATCCTCAACAGGCAACGGCTCTAACAGAATGAAACGAGTCGGAGAGAAAATTGATGACCACCTCCCAGAAGAGAAGAAAGTTAAGGTTGATGGCGACTTGACAATATTTGACAGTGATATGGAAGTCATATTCGATGAGCCTGACTCTGATGCCTCTGAATGAGAGTGTAGTTTTGAATGCTTCACATCTACTTAATCTGGGTTTGCTGTGTGTAACCTGTGTAATTTCTGACATTGGCAAACTGTTGAGACATTATACTGTATATATTTGTGCTCTTTGTAATCATCATTATTGTATTCAGCAGCATGTGTGAATTGACCAAAATGTATGTAGTCAATCTTGATTTAACTGTGTACCCTGTGTATTTTACGCTGTTTGTAAAGCAAATTGTTGAGACATTATACTGTATGTATTTGTGCTCTTTGTAATCATCATTATTGTATTCAGCAGCATGTGTGAATTGACCAAAATGTATGTAGTCAATCTTGATTTAACTGTGTACCCTGTGTATTTTACGCTGTTTGTAAAGCAAATTGTTGAGAGACGTTACATAGCTGTTATTACACTCAATATTTCATATGTGGACTGACAAAAATGTATTTACTTGCTTTTCAGTAGTCATTTAGTGTTTTAAAGAAATGAAGTAAATAAATGAAACATCAGAACCAAGAACATTCTCCGTTATATATTCTTTATTACACGTGCACACACCAAGGGGGGGGGGGGTCACTAAACATAAACTACATTAAGAATATATGAAATGAAGCATGTTCAAGTGTAACAGTTCGACAATCACCATAATCTGCCTATAGGAACATCCAAGTGTGTGCAAGTCTTCCCTCACAGTGAACACAAATCTACTCTCAAGGCTGCCAATTGAACTCCCTAGGTTGCCCTTGTACACTTTTGGTACCCTCATTTTACTTCTGGCATTTAGTCTTACAAACTCCTCCGTGGCCCTGTGGTAGTCTGGCTCTCCACAGCGAGTGAGTTGTAGCTCCCCGCCGTCCTCAACCCGTGCGCTAATCAGCGGATTAATAATCCCGCTGACTGAGATGAGTCTATGGGAGTTTGAGTTAGAGTTGTCACCAGGACAAGTGATTTTGGTGAATTTGCAACTATGATGCTCCGAGGTCTGGTGTGAAATCCTAGTTATGTTGGGTGGGTCAAAGGAACACATTCCGTATATGTTCATGAAGTCAAAAGAGGCGGAGACAGTGCTCAGTTTTTCTACGTGTTCTCTCACCAGATTCCTTATGTCTGAGAGTGCTTTATTCCTCAATTCACAGTATAGGTGTCGATACTCAACATCGATGGAGTTACAGGGTTGCTCTCTGGGGACAGACTCCTTCCAGTCCTTCTTCTGTAATGCAAGTCGTTTAGCAGGTGGCAGCAAAAGGTCTTCATTCTCTGACCTCCCTGTCCGCTCACTCCATTCCTCCCAGCAAGGCAGTTTCCCGTAACACGCTTTTATGGCAGTGGCCACAAAGAACAGCTCGGGGATGCCTTTGCTTGACCCCACCGTAGGATGCCGTGGTCCGCATGTGGACATAATAAGGTATGATATTTTTCTTCAGTACCTGGTGGATGAGCTGGAGGATTCGGCCAACGTGACCGAGATCCGGCTTGCCAGTGAAGCCTTACTAGAGTGTCTGGTGAAGCACAGACAACTGATCTCAGGTCCCACAGTCTGGTCCCCTAGAGTTCGAGCCTATGTTAACTTTCAGCAGTCAATCCACGGAGGATTTGCAGTTTTAAAGCCTAAAGGCCCCACGATGGTTCGTTTTCTAGGAAAGTTATTACCCGTCTACTGCAGGCTGTGCTTATTGTCCGAGTGTCACGACCAAGCCAAGGCGGCAGCACAAGCGTTGCTCGTTAGGCTTACGAGTTGGACAAAGTCCAAGGATGAAGTTTATGAATTTGAAATCCAAACGCTCAACTTCCTGATAGACAACCTGTCGACGACACCTCCTTCTGAATGGGGGGAGGTGTGTCAATCGTCTGACGTTTCAGTCGAGATGAAGATCGCTGTTGAGCTACTGTGGACTCATTTGGTGACACTTTATGCTGGCAATCGAAAGCTCCTGCTGTGTAACCTGCAATTGTTCTTCACGAGACCACAGGACTCCCTCAACCTGTGTCCGAGCGTGCTCAGAGCTGCGCTGTTTGTACACGGTAAACATGACCCATTCGCTCACCGCAAAGGACGCCACCAGAAACAACGCTTTACAAGAAACAGTCCCGTGTCGTGGCCTGACTCAGACCCCACGTCCAAAGCCACTGCTGTCAACCGCCTGTGTGAGTCTCGAATGTCCCGCCTTTGCTGGCTGGCGGCCCTCTGGATCCTCGACATCGATTGCAACAAGGACACACTTCACTGGGTTTACAAACCCGAACCACATCGTAGAGTGTAGCCGAAGAAGAAACGTGACTGGTAGACCCGAGCACGGGTCGCGGAGCAATGTATCCTCTCCCCACGCTCCAAATGAAATGTTAAGGGATGTAGGCAGCTGTGTGGTGGAGCTGGAAAACAATGTGCTCCTCCACGTGCTACAGGTGAACACTGTCGGCAATCAGAAATTCAGTGCCACCGTCTTCTCCAAAAGTCTTCGACAATATGCACAGATACAGTCAAACACCACTAAAACCAAGCTGATCAGCAGACTGAGGTTCGTCTCAGATAAGAAGAAGCTGTGCTCCCAACATGGCTATAAAAACACCCGCATAGAGTTCTCTTCCAAACCCAGTCGCAGTGCCAACTACACCTCTAACGCTAAGCACTTGCTACAGCCCTACTTCAGAGGGGTGTTCGAGACCATCGCCTTGTCACAGGGAATTTGCATGACATCCACTAAACCTTTTAGAGTCAGCAACGAAAACCTGACGTCTTACATATACGGAGTGGCCAACCCTTTGACTGTGGTGATGCGCATGAAGAACACAAAGAAATATTTTCACACGCCCTTCTTCTTCTCATCCGTCAATGTAACAGGAGAGGAAAGCAGGCACCAGTTGTTCTCGTCCATGTCCATCAACTCGCAAAAAGTGAGCAACGCCGCTGAGGAGCTACGAAAAGCGTTGGGTAAAGTGGCGACTCTGGTGGAGATGCACACTCATCTCAACAGGCTGTGTTGCGAGCTGGCTCAGGAGCGGCGAGGAATGTTGACGTCGCAGGAGAAAATGTGCGTGGTGTACCTCACGGAGACGTTCTTCGTACATGTGAGAGACCGGAGCCATCCCAAGTATTGGCCTGATTACAGAGAGGCTGTCAGAAGTGCATTCGTCGAGCGTTACCGTAGCAATTTGTCTGCATTTCAGGATAAGATTCTCACCTATTACCATCTGAGGAACCCAGAGTTTATTCACTTGGTGCCCTGGCTGCTCGACAACCCATGCTCTCTAAATGAGAAACTGATTGGAGCACACGAAGCCTACCTTAGAGAGGAGGGTAAAGTGCATGCGAGAGTTGAGCTGATTGCCGCTGTTGCCATTCACGTCAACCGAAACCCCAACTGCTGCCCACCTCACGGATTCCCCAGTCTCAATGACATCGATTTCAAAGACCTCGGATACAGTGAAGAGATGTTGCAATACGCCTTGAGCAAATTGCTCTACTCCACTCACACACCCCAACAACCACTCTCTGATGGCAGCAAATGTAATAACAAACCAGCACCCAGTACAGCTACAGTGCTGTCATCTTAGAGTAGCTACATCTCACGAGAGACATATTTAAGAGATTTAGTGTGACACGTAGAGTAGAGCGTCTATGCTCTTTCAACAGCACCCATGTCAAGTGAATACTCAGACACACAAGAGGGGACAAGAGCATCCGCCTCGGCAGCTTCTAGAGAGTCAATTGTGATGAGAGTGTGGGATATAGTAAGCAGACATTTTGACACTCTACTAGAAACAGCCGACCGCTCCGCCACGAAGAGCAAGGCTGAGACCAACATAAACTCTCAGGTTAAGGAGCTGAGAGACATTCTGACATCGTGTAGCAGGCGAATGAAGATGATAGAAGATTACATATCGGAACTGCAGCATCAGGAGTCAATTGCTACCGACGTCAACTATCCGTCATGTCAGACGACTGACTCTTCGGAATTGTCAGGTGAATGGCATTTTCTTTACATGGAAAACAGCAACGTTTTTGGTTACATGAAGCTGATTCCAGAAACACTCTCGGTTACTAGCGAACATGGTCACAGTGAAGGAGTAGCCACTTCTCTCAAGAGAGCCGAATTTACTATCCCATCAGGAGTGCTGAGAGAGGTAAATGCTGGGTTGTCAGACGACGATTCCATTCAGCCAGACCATGGTTGCGACTACGTAGTGTGTCCCTGTTGTCACATATCGTTCACGACTTCCCACTTCTGGAGGCACGCGTTGTTTGAGATTGCAGAAAGAGGCAATAGAGTGCCAGCATGGCAGTCCCTGAATCGCTCAGAGACACCTAGGTGGATAGTGGATGGCAGTTCAGGATGGAGCACCCCTATTTACAGACCCCGAACTCTAGAGTACACATGTGAAATCGGGCAAAGTCTAACAGAGCTAAACCTGAAACATTTTCTGTCTGACTACGAATTCTCTCAAGCTCTTGATGGTACATTTCGGTGTTTAGCTTTACAGCTGAGAACTTGAACCATGTTATCTTACTCGTACCAACCTCGCATGATGATGTTCTCTCCTTCCCCACCTCAACCTCATAAGCCTCCCCAATCTCAGCAGCAACCCGTTCAAGAATGCAACAATAGGATTTTGGAAACCATAGGAGAGGACGTGGTGATCCTCGACTACCTAGTCGGAGTAATGTTGACAGACCAGGACTACCGGTACTCCTTTGTGCAATACAGGCCCACTGAGAAACATAAAAAGTGTGCAGGGTTAAAGATTGACCCCGTTGAGCAGATCAACATGTTCATCCAGACGCTGCGAGACAACTCGATATCGATAGAGACATCCCTCTGTACGCTTATGCCAGCTATGAAAAAGTCTTTGTGGATAAGAGTGTCTTTAGATGGCCTGACAGAGCTTAGCTTGGAACCTCTCTGGATGATTAAAGGGAAAGTTCAGCTCTACTCAAAAGAGCAGTGGGTCACAATCATGATAGACGACAGTTCAATGGAGCCCTGCTTCCTCGACCCTCAGTCTCACCTCCTCCTCCTCCTCTCTGAACCTCATAGAAACAGGATGGATGAGTTACTCGGATTGTCAAAAGACGCTATTGTTGATGATAACGATGATGATGATGATGATGATGAGGAAAGTAATGATCATGAGGAAAGTAATGATCATGATGATAACGATGATGACATCCAGCGAGAGGAACGTCGTAAAGACAAATACAAGGAGGTGAGGGTTAAAGCCGTACAGAAGCGAAGGATGTGTAAAGTCAACAATGGTAATGGTGAGGGTGAAGGTTCTGTTCCATGTAAGAAACGTACACCAACAAGGGATTACACGAGCCGCAGCTGTGAAGGGGACAGGGAAGACGGCAAAGAAAGACATGGTACAAAAAATGTTTTGTACACAAACTTTAATCGAGGAATGCAACAAACCAGGATGACATTGAGACAACGTGCTAAAAAAGGAATGCATGTCAATAAAACGGCGAGACGACTTCCTCGTGTCCACAATAAGTCAAAGTTGTTATGCTTGCCCAGTGAAGGCAGAGCAGAACACTCGCATCCGTTTCCCTCGTCCGAGGTGTGCCAACCGCCCAACCACCATCGATCATCACCGGCCGTTTTGGGGATCACGTCCCACCTTGAACCTTCTGCTGTTGCCTCTGCTTCTCTTGTTGACCATGGGACTGCGCCACGGAGTAACGAGGAGTCGCCAAGTGCTTGTGTCTCCGCTGCAATGGATCAAGAGGTGGATCATCAGGTAGATAACGTCGTTGATGGTCAAAAGAAGAGTCGCGGTTGCTTGCTGATGTAGCCAAGCCTTCCCCTACCACCCCCACTCCTCCTCCTCCGCTATAGTACCCCTGATCTTGGTTGTGGTGCTGGTCCTTCTCATCTTCACATTTCACATCGGAAGGCCTGAGACCAAGCTTGTTTGCCAGTAGTAAACCGTATGCAGTCGGATGCAGAGACTCCCTCGTGAGCATAATCTCGTTTACTGTTAGTGAATGATCTGGCTTTCTACCCGCTAGGCTATCTGCAAACGTTACACCTGATGTGTTGAGCAGTGTCACCAGCATACAGTGGAATATGTGCACAGGTGACCCAGATTCTAACTCGCTCACAGTGTCCCTGTTGTTATACTGGATAGTATTGTGTCTCCTGTTGAACTGACTGAACCCAGAAAGAGTGCTCCTCCAGAAGTTTGTCCACAAGCTCAAAGTCTCCTCGAGGTGGGCCACGCTAACAGAAGATGGGTAGCTACACACAAGTTTAACATCAGACCCCAGCTCTGTTATGGGCAAATGAGATTTCGCATCGCCACCACCTTCGCAAATCGCCGGTTCCAGCTGCCTGACAATGTTCTCAGCCATGTGTAACAACTCCCGATCATTACATTCAGTCTTTAGCTGGTCCAAGGCTGCACGAGGGTGCCTGATCACCTCCCCGAGAAACTGCCTCACAAGCAAAACCTCCTTGCCTTCGGAGATCATCGAAGCCATCATTTTACTAAGACTGTGTGAGACGTTGGCCGACTTATGCTCCGAGACCGTAGTCCCAACTCCGGATCTGAGAAGTATCTGGGGCAGCTCCATCATGTTCAGCCCAAACATGTCTCGTTGCTGCTGGTCAGTGGCCAAGAAGCGCGATAGGTTGTCAACTAAAGGCTTGTCAAACGCATTGCCTGCAACCGAAAGCCCCACGTGTTGCTGCTCTCCGCGAGATGAAAGCATCACATCTGCCAAGTGTGTCAATGATGAGCGGTCTACGCCTGTGCTGGTGTACACGTGTCTTGTTGAAGCCGTGATCAGCCCCTGTGTGATCCTGTCGAAGAGAGTAGCCCAGTTCTTTACTGTTGGATGAGCCCTCTTGGCCAAGGAGGAGATCTTGGAACCCCAAGACAAGCAACTGTCGCAGACGGAGATATACCTGTAGAGGACCCCATCGACCACGGCTGTCACAAGATCTGTCTGTGTGTCGTAGAATGCAAGACAGGTGGAAGCTCTGCATTCGGGTATTACTGGACACCGGCCGTGTTCAAATGTCTTCATCACACCCCAGAGAGCCACAATTGCCATTTTAAGCTCCGTTTCTTTGGTGGGGTCTCGTCTGAGAGAAACATCCTGGTCAATCCAGTCACGAACGATCCTGCACACCACAGAGACCTGTGTCTCGGGGACCGAATTTTTCATCAGCAGTTTCAGCGTGTCTGGCAGCTGACCGAGCGGTACGTCCAATATCAAAGGTAGAGCACGCTCATGAGCTTCGCGTTCTTGCACTGCTTCAGACGCCGCATCGGGGGGGCTGAGGCCATTGCACACTGTCCTGAACAAAGGTTCACGCTGCTTGTGTGGCTCTCGGCCGCCAAGCTGAGACTGACCTAGTGCTGCGTTAGCAGACCTCCTCTGCTGTCTTTCCCACCTCTTGGATTTCCTTCCTTTACTTGGATTAGACCTTTCTTCGTTATCACAACCCGATTTCCAGTGCGCATCCCTGTGGACTACCGGCTTGAAGGAGACCAAGTTTGTCACAGTGGCTTTCCCCGACAGCCCGAGGCTGAGGGCTCTAAGTTTCTTCCATGGTAAGAAGACGCAGGGTACGAAACCGGCCAATACTGTCCAGCAGATCATGTTCCTCAGGGTCGTCTTGATGTGTTCGGAAATGTGATTTGTTGTGTAGTAGTTGATGAGGTACCGTACCAAGCAAGTGGCACTCTTGCTGTTACTCCCCAAGACGTTGTATAGCAGCAGCTCCACAGAGAGAGCCGGACTGAATGTGTTGACAATCTCCTCTATAGCTACGGCCAGCTGTGGATCCTCACTCACGTAGACCCAGGAGTCTACATCCCGATGGATAGGAATCAACCCGTGATGCTCATATTCAACATCGTCAGACTGACCCCGTTCCCGTTGACGAAACTTTCTTTTCCTGAAAATCTCTAATTCGTACGCATTCCCCCTGTCTTCCAAAGCGGCCTCAGCTAGCCGCCTCTCGCAAAGAAGAAACTCTTCTCTGGACGCACCACTCGTAGCAGCCTTCATTATCCAAGACCGTTGGGTAATACAAAGTGAGTGTTGGTTAACACCACCAACATGTTTTCTCTTGTACTTACAAATGTGTCCGGCTTAAGGGTTGAGTGTCCAAGATGTTGTTGATGCTGTTTAGAGCCTGCTGTTGTCTGTTAAGTAACAGACAGAGTCTGAGTGACGGTCCCTACCACCACCAGCAGCAGCAGCAGCACCACCACCACCACCACCACAACCACCACAACCCCTACTACCAGTATGACAGTGACGACAGTGACGAAGAGGACGTGACCGATAATGAGGTGAAACGGGCCAGTGTGGCGCGGCTCTCGACTCTCAAACGCAATGCTATTGATGTGACAACAGATGTGGTTGTGGCGGAAAACCTGCTGAGACGACACGGCGATGATTCCAATTTACTAATGTACCACAAAAACTGCTCCAAAGAAATGAATCGAGCTCTCGATAAGCTTCCCATCGCATCCCACAGCGCGCAAGTCAAGTGGCCCTATAGGACATATCGTCATTGTGCCAGATACACTAGCAACGTTGTGTAACCGGCAATGTGAAACCAAACACACGTCGTCCCCGTCCTTAGGTTTTTTTTTGTATTAGCATTCACTATTTGTAGATACAGTATAGTTCAAAACAGCTCCCCTCCTTCGCAGGTCTCGCCATCACACATTTCATGCATCATGAGTGTGGTAACCATGGAACCGAGCAGCTACATGCTGAAACCACTGGAGACGGTGGAGCTCTTAGTGAAAGCTCCTGCATTCCTTGCCGACCCGAGTAGCGCATTCGCAGAGTACATGATCGACAACATTATCCGACCCTCTGCTGTCAACAGTTCCATTTCAGCTAACGCGATTGTCGTGATATCGCAGGCTCACATGGGAGTTGCCCTGTTCAAACAACAGAGAGACACAAGTCGCTTACTCGCTGGCCTTGTATACAAGTTGTTGGTCCCCGATAAGACAGTGCCCATAGGTACTAGATTCTGCAGGCGCTACAGGATTACAGACCAGCGTGAAGCTCAGCAGGGCCTCTATGATACGATAACCAACAGCGTTCAGACCAGGGATTATAGTCAAGTGTTTCACCACACGTCTAAGGTGGTCACGATGCAATTTGGCTGCCTCCTGGGCGTTACGGTACGCTCGGTGGCTATTGATCTGATTAGAAGAGAGTTGGAGCGGGTCAGCACTTCATGGGAGCTATCGAGGACCATCGATTTGTTAAGATATTGCGTTGCCCAACCAACTTTGACAGACAGAGTCGCGCAAAGGACCAAGACTGCCAATCGCGGTGAGAAATTGGACGCTATATTGCTCATGGCAGAACTCATGTGTGGCATGATCAACATACAACCCGACGCCTTCATCTGTGCTCTGGAAAACGCTCGAAGGGTACTCGGGAGCGATAAACCCGAGGTCTTGATCGTGGGCGACACCCTGTTCCGTGTAATCTCCCAGAGAAGCTCGCATGGTACGATATGGTCTCAGATCCTCAGTGAGGACACAACACTCACCCCCGAGTTCTCAGTCTACACCATGGCGAACGAGACCAATAGAGGCGGCGGAGACTATGAGTTCACCATGCAGCAGGTCACCCAGCAGGCCCTTGGTGACAAGGACCTAGCTTTCACAGATGACTCTGCCTTCCGTGACAGTTCGACCAACATGAAGGTAAACTACATTAGAGTCGGAGGAGGACCCACTGATAAGATCCCCATAGTACACATCGACGGGGTGCAGATGGAACACGGTAGCAATAGAGACACCTCCACTGAACACAAGGCCTTCTGCAACTCTGAAGGGTTCAAATGGGAGTATTTCACAGTTGGGTGCATGGCGCCTGCCCTGAGTCAGATCAACCCCTCGCATGTGCTTTCCACGACAAACTCTGAGGACATCAACTACAAGCAGCTTGCCCAGAGGTCACCTTCAATCTCCTACCTGCACCAATATGACGGGGCTGTTGCCAGTGTCACTCTTCGTAGCCTTCACGCTGCAGGTAACCCGAAAGAGCTGTTTACCCGCGAGCGTAGGAATAAACTGCAAAACGATTTGAACGTGCTGATGAGAGCAAATCCCAACGCCGTTCCTGTAGACAAACTGGCCTGTCTAGCACATAGCAAGGACTGGTACAGTAAGATAAAGAACCCCGCTTCCGTGCTTGAGTTTGACACCCGTTGCATGGCAGTACCTCGTCCACCAAACAGCGGTCCAAAAGGAGAACATGGTGGTGTTGTCGCCCCAGAGCGATGGGTGATTAGGCCGCGGGTGACTCTTTGGAACTCATCACCCATGAACAATATCGATAACGAGGTAGCGCAGATTGGCAGTGAGTTACTCACTCACTTTGGTGACACCGAACACGCCAAACACGTGGGAGAAAACTTGACATTCCTCGATCAAGCGCTCCATCACGAGCAGGGTCTACAATCAATGCAGGACATGAGAAACGCTATCTTTCGGGGAGATAAAACTCACAACAACGTGCTGAATAACGACAACTGGACCAAGGGAAGATTATTTTGGTCTTGGATAGCCGACCCCATATGCGCCGTAAACATACGCCGTGTTCTGGCAATCAAGGAGAGTACAGGTGTACTTTCCGCTCAGGAACGTACCGTCTTGATACAACTGGAGGGGTTGATGAACGGCATAATTTCGCTGTTCAAGGGCATAGTGGGGAATAGAAACAACTCTGTTATAGCATCAATGCCTGCAGTTTTCAGTGGACCCACAGTCGATCCACTTACAGTGACTGACCATGGTTACCCTCATTCTTTCACCTTGGATGATGTTGACTATTGCAATCTCATGTACTGGATTATCCTCCCAGCTCTAGGAGCCCGTGTCTACCGAAGGGCTAAGGAAGGCCAATTGACCACTGCCCCCACCCCACTCCAATACAGAGAGCACGAGTTAAATTTGACCAACGAGTTAAACCTGCAGAACGACAGCGCTCTCACAGCGGCGTGTTTGCCCGCCGACTGTGTCTTCTCCAAGGTTGTGCCACAGGACTCTGTAGATGTGAGCGAACACTTTGAGCCTACTGCGTCAACACACAAGTGTTGCACCGACGCTGGATTCAGTGATACGTCCGTCGTCACATACTTGTGGGCGATCAGGCGGCAGAAACTGGCGTGCATCAGTAACAACCTGGCTAAGGTGTTACTGGGGATGCATTACAGCACCCTGTTGACCCACAATGTTATACAGGATCACTATGACACAAAATACTATTCAGGTATGTCCTATCTGCTGTTCAGAGGTGTGCGTTTTACCGGATGTGGTGTCTCTCTCATGCAACAAAAGTCTGCTCTATACACACTGGGCACTGAAATCATCTGCAAACCCACGGCTCACAATACACATCAGGTGCACACGGTGAACCAATACTGTGAGTCTGCCGTGATACCAGACACACTAGAGTCTCCGGGAGTGTACATACCCAATCTCTACATGAAAGACGTACGAGGCGGGGATGTCACCATAGACACAGGCGACTGTTTTGATGTGGTGGTTGCAGAGGCGTTCAACGGGTTCTGTCCAGAGTCAGACAGCGCGAGCGGCTACCGCAGACCTCATATTTTCACGACCGGTCGCTCGGTGAGGCTCAACGGGTCGGTTACACGTGACCCTCTGATGCGAGTGGATGCCTACACATGTATGCCAACTCTACTCCATCCATTCAGCTCCGTACTCCGGGCTAAGAACAAGCCCAACAACGGAAGACACCGCCACAAAGAGGAAAGTAATCATAAACTCTTCTGCAACGCCCTTCACATGGGCGAGTTTGAGAAAGGTGTACTCGACCCCATCGGTGACCCATTCAAGGATACCGTGGAGAGAGTAAACGGTGATAAGCGTACCACAGACATAATGCAGCCAACTCTTGGAGTGGCCTTCTGTGGTACTTACAGCATAGGGTATACATCTGACAAGAAGCTCATGAGCGTCAGCGACGAAACGCGGGAATCTCTGGTCGATAGGCTAGCGCCCAGAATCAGCGGAACGGGCATATTTGCCTGCAACCCAATCCACACTACCTCTCGTTTGATCAACCCCATTTTCAACAGGATATTCGAGAGCACTCGATACTCCCGTGTCCTCCAGTGTTAAAGGAGGGAAGGGGCACTTGTCATACTATCACATACCGTGTTGTGTTGTTGATCGGAATCAACATGAACATGAACATGAACATGAACGTGGTGGTTCGTGTACCAACGTGGTGGGGAGGATGAACAACAGTAATGCATTCTCGCAAAACGTGACCAGGGGATTGTGCACCCTGACAGATTTCATACTCTCCTGCGGGGTTAACTTTTTCACCTCACTGTTCATGCACCCTTTGGAACAAGAGAGCAACTTAACTCTGATCAGAAAGAAAGAAGAGGCTGAGGTGGACACGGCAATAAACACGGTTTCAAGATCCATAGCAAGCTTGGATGCTAGCATAGCTTTACTGAAGGAATCTATGCATACAATTACTGTGGAAACGGCCGAGTACAACAAATTCAAGAACGAACTGACTTCTACCCAGATGCAGAGAGCTGACTTGCGTTATTTACTTGGAGCACTTCGAGGAAGGTTGGATGTGCGCAGGTTGATTGGTGCGGTAAAGACTCTAGCTGACAATGCGGGACTACAACTGAATGCCTCTGCTTACATAAACAGGCAGGTGTTAACCCTGGCTGTGCAAAGAGACTTGGATGATAGGAGACAACCTGTTACTAAAGTCACAGTTGAAGATGCTTATGACGAATATAGGAGAATGAAACCTACAACTTTAGAGAATGTTGTATAAAGAGTGGCGTTAAGCTGTCTAGCTGTCTTGGTGTGTGAATTTTGTCTTCTCGTGTATCATGATTTGGCTGCACTGTAAAAATAAAAATGCCTCCTGGTTTTCTGGTAGGTCCATGAACTAAAGTAGTTGTTCAGTTATTATTTGTGTACATTCTATTGTGGTGCCAAAGCAGGCAATCTGGGACAGAAAGGCAATCTGAGATTGAGACTCATTCAAATAACTACTGGACAACATCAGGCTATACTTTTTTGGTATACCTTGTCTGGTAGGTGGAAAGAAAGGGAAAATAGATTCTTGAAGGGCCACACACATACACAAAATATTTATTTATGCCCACATAATAAAGAAGTACAAGGGTTCTTGCACAAGGGACATAAACACAACCAGGTGGTGATCAGTTGACAGCTCAGCTCCTCTCTTCACCCGAGTGTCCAAGACATACGGCCGGAGATCAGATGACACGACTACAAAGTCGATCATTGACCTCCGGCCTAGGGTGTCCTCGTGCCACGTGCACTGATGGGACACCCTTATGCTCAAACATAGTGTTCGTTTTGGACAAACTGTGGCTAGCACAGAAGTCCAATGACAAAACACCACTCGGGTTCAGATCGGGGAGGCCGTTCCTCCCAATCACACCTCTCCAGGCAACACTGTCGCTGCCCACGTGAGCGTTGAAGTCCCCCCAATAGAACGTTGGAGTCCCCAGTTGGGGGTACTTTCCAGCACCCCTCCCAGGGCCTCCAGGCAGGCCGGGTACTCTGCACTGCTGTTCGGCCCGTAGGCCGAGACGACAGTGAGAGACCTATCCCCGACCCGAAGGCGTAGGGAAGCGACCATCTCGTTCAGTGGGGAGAACTCCAACACATGGCGGCTGAGCTGGGGGGCTATGAGCAAGCCCACGCCAACTCGCCGACTCTCGCCGTGGGCAACTCCTGTAAAACCTAGAAAAATATAGAAAAACTAAAAAAAAAAAAATTCAACCATTCAGATGTTGTTGTAGGAGGCCTTTTGGGGGTGAAAATGGAGTGTTTTCAAAAAAAAAATTGTTTTAGCAAGTTTTTTACGGAAATGTTGTAATTATGGCAACATTGGGCTTAATGGGGAGCAGAATCTCCTGTATTTCCACTCATTGTCTGACCAGCAATACAGAACTAAGGATTCACTTGCAGGGTTTTGCTGTTCCCAAACCAGTATATAACATGAATAATAATCTCAGTCATGTTGTTGTGAAGAGTCATTTATTCCAACAAGAAGAGCTTTGACATTTATATTTACAGTGGTAGTCCCAAAAGCAGTTCTTGTCCTCTGAAAAACAGAGGCAGACATCCAACCTAGTCTCACAGCATCACACTTGATTTGGGTATTAGTATACCCTTTTGAATTCTGTACTCATTCGTATTTGTTGCCAGAGCTTGAACCGTGCCTTCTGACACAAACTTTTTGAAGTATTGCAGTGGTGTGAGGAGGGAGACATCATCTGAGAGCTGGATCAGAAAATCAGTATTGGGACAGATAAAAAAAAAATTTTTTGCCAGCGATATATCTGTCTCGGGGCATGGTGTGTATCTTTAGTTTCTAAATTAGGGCTGGGACTCGATTAAAAAAATTAATCGAATTAATCAGAGGCTTTGTAATTAATCACAATTAATCACATTTTAATCGCATATAAATATTTGACCTGAGAACAGTGAGAAGCATTTTTTATGTCAACTTTGAACCAGTAGTTTTTTGTTTTAGGTCTCATTTTCCTAAGTGGGTCCAGTCTACTACGCTGCAGCACTGACCCCACCTAGTGGCCGAACAACTGAACTCAATTTTTTTCATTGAAACTGAAACACCAGACATTTTGCTCCAGGCCATATCAGCTTCTCAGACAAGGACAACTTCTTCTTTCAACATCTGGCATATGTTTTTCTCTACTGTGTGATGTAAGTGCTGACATTTCCATTGGTGTTTCTTTTGAAGACAGTGTAGGCTGCTGCTTTCTCCATCTCTCCACTGCAAGTAGGGACAGGAAACAGCTGGCAAAGATGTGTTATTGGCTGTTCTTTAGAAGACATCCTAAAGGTAAAAAAAGATCAGATCAGATTCATTCTCAAATAAAATACGTGATACTTGAAAGTAATAAACATGACATCAGCGTCCACAATAAAGATAAAAGTAAGACACCTTCAGTAAAATAAATAAAACTACTATTCCAAAACCTAGCAGGATAATATTACAACAGCCACTAAGAAGAATATTGAAATTAAGTGTTTAGTGAAGCAGCAGAGATATATAACAAAAATAAATAAATAAGTAAACAGAAATTGAAACAGCAAAACAAACATCATTGTCTCTCCTCACCACGTTGTGTGTTCAGTGTGCTATGCTGATTACTTCATAATGTGGGTAATTCCTGTATATAAGTGAAGTTAGTTTTAAGTTGGATATTTGACAGACATTCGCTCCTTCTCAATACATTAAAAATTCATATAAAATATTACATTTGTTTAAATGCAATAAAAACAGGTGTGTGTCATAGAGGAGGCTTAGCCCTACCATCCTGTGTTGATTCTGAGTCAACAGGTCACATGACCTGAGAGTTATTGAGCTATAATGCTCATATTTACTGTGTAAAATATATTAAAAATTCATATAAAATATAAAATGTGTTCAAATACAATAAAAACAGGTGTGTCATAGATGAGGCTTAGCTCTACCATCCTGTGTTGATTTTGAGCCAACAGGTCACATGACCTGGGAGTTATTGAGCTCTAACACCCATATTTACTGTATAAAATATATAAAAAATTAATGTGACCTGTTGGCTCAAAATCAACACAGAATGGTAGAGCTAAGCCTCCTCTATGAGACGCACCTGTTTTTTATTGCATTTAAACACAGTTACTATTAGCTAATTGTTGTTTCTAGTGTATTATAGTTCAAAGTTCATTTTGTACATTCAAATTATTTTATCCATGTATATTCTCAGTGTCTTATTGAGTAAAAACCACTAAAAATTCAATTCTGTTTTTTTTTGTGTTTTCTGTTATTACACCCTGTTATAACACTTAGCCTACTAACTTGTTGAAAGAAGAAGTTGTCCTGAAAAAAGGGACAAAGCACGTACAGACGAGGTGGCCGAGTGGTTAAGGCGATGGACTGCTAATCCATTGTGCTCTGCACGCGTGGGTTCGAATCCCATCCTCGTCGAGGAATAGTCAGGACCAGGTTTTGTTATAACTACACAACAGGTTTGATCTGGACTCTGATGACGTCATACAGTTCCCGTCTCTCCTCCTGTCCTGGACTGCGCAGACTGTATGACACTTTTACAGCTAAAAATAAAACAAACAAAATAAGTCCAGGTGGACTGGTTAATTTAATATAGGAGATAAAGGCACTGCTATGTTTACTGGAGGCTCTTAATCAACTAGATGCAATTAATGTATTGTTAGATTTTTGTTTAGATAGCCTATTTCATAAACTGTCAAATGTCACAAATTAATTATGTTATGTCATGAAACTGCTGTCTGGCCTGTGACTCCTGGTAGATGTTGTTTGACTATAATACCAGATTCCTCAAACCACTCTTTGCACAAATGTCCAGCCTCAATGCCAAATTACATTAGCTGTAAACTGAAGACAGTTGTCCTGATGGGTGACGCTACAGCAACTGTAGCCTCAACATTGAAGAAACTTTTGTACATTTTAAACCTGTTAAAAATTATGAAGTGTATCACTCTGTTTTTTTGTCTTGAACCTATCTCATCCCACAATTTTTGCTCAATTGACACCAAATGTGCTACGTAAGTAAGCATAGCATACTATACACTGAACACACGACGTAGTGAGGAGGAGAGACAATGATGGCTTTTCACTCAGGTGTCAAAAACAGGCTCAAAATTCGTACTTGAAACTTCAGTTTTGTAAAAAAAAAAATAATAAATTTAAAATAAATAATAAGAAATTTCTCCGTTAATGCAAGGGGTCATAACCAAAAATTTAAAAAAAAGGGCTAAAAAAGTAAAACCACTTATTGACTAATAATTACTAGTAAAAAGAATAGTTGGATTATTAATTAAATTAATCAATAACAACTGCGGGGAACCACCCTGAGATCAATGACCAAACAATCAGTCTCGATTATAACTCTCTAGGATAATCAATTTAATATGAAGGCGTAAAGTCCAGCACAGACCCTGATAACCAGCTTTAGCGTCACGATAGAATGTACACAAATAACCACGGAGCAACTACTTTAGTTCAAGGACATTTATTACTAAAACCATCTAATAGTACACATTCAAGTTCAGGTAGGCTAATTCAAAGGAATAAACAGTTCAGCAAACAGTTCAGCAAACAACTGCAGTGAAGTTAGTTTGAAGTTGGATATTTGACAGACATTCGCTCACTCACTCGCTTCTCAATATATTAAAAATCCATATAAAATATTACATTTGTTTAAATGCAATAAAAACAGGTGTGTGTCATAGAGGAGGCTTAGCCCTACCATCCTGTGTTGATTCTGAGTCAACAGGTCACATGACCTGGGAGTTATTGAGCTATAATGCTCAAATTTACTGTATAAAACATATTAAAAATTCATATAAAATAGTAACTGTGTTTAAATGCAATAAAACAGGTGTGTGTCATAGAGGAGGCTTAGCCCTACCATCCTGTGTTGATTCTGAGTAAACAGGTCACATGACCTAGGAGTTATTGAGCTATAATGCTCATATTTACTGTATAAAATACATCAAAAATCCATATAAAATATTACATTTGTTTAAATGCAATAAAAAAGGTGTGTGTCATAGAGGAGGCTTAGCTCTACCATCCTGTTTTGATTCTGAGTCAACAGGTCACATGACCTAGGAGTTATTGAGCTATAATGCTCATATTTACTGTATAAAATACATCAAAAATCCATATAAAATATTACATTTGTTTAAATGCAATAAAAAAGGTGTGTGTCATAGAGGAGGCTTAGCTCTACCATCCTGTTTTGATTCTGAGTCAACAGGTCACATGACCTAGGAGTTATTGAGCTATAATGCTCATATTTACTGTATAAAATACATCAAAAATCCATATAAAATATTACATTTGTTTAAATGCAATAAAAAAAGGTATGTGTCATAGAGGAGGCTTAGCCCTACCATCCTGTTTTGATTCTGAGTCAACAGGTCACATGACCTGAGAGTTATTGAGCTATAATGCTCAAATTTACTGTATAAAATATATTAAAAATTCATATAAAATATAAGATGTGTTCAAATACAATAAAAACAGGTGTGTCAGAGAGGAGGCTTAGCTCTACCCTCCTGTGTTGATTTTGAGCCAACAGGTCACATGACCTGGGAGTTATTGAGCTATAATGCTCATATTTACTGTGTAAAATACATAAAGAATTCATATAAAATATTACATTTGTTTAAATGCAATAAAAACTGGTGTGTGTCATAGAGGAGGCTTAGCTCTACCATCCTGTGTTGAGTTTGAGACAACAGGTCACATGACCTGGGAGTTATTGAGCTATAATGCTCATATTTACTGTGTAAAATATATAAAAAATTCATATAAAATAGTAACTGTGTTTAAATGCAATAAAAAACAGGTGCGTCTCATAGAGGAGGCTTAGCTCTACCATTCTGTGTTGATTTTGAGCCAACAGGTCACATTAATTTTTTATATATTTTATACAGTAAATATGGGTGTTAGAGCTCAATAACTCCCAGGTCATGTGACCTGTTGGCTCAAAATCAACACAGGATGGTAGGGCTAAGCCTCCTCTATGACACACACCTGTTTTTATTGCATTTAAACAAATGTAATATTTTATATGATTTTTTTTATATATTTTATACAGTAAATATGAGCATTATAGCTCAATAACTCCCAGGTCATGTGACCTGTTGGCTCAAAATCAACACAGGATGGTAGAGCTAAGCCTCATCTATGACACACCTGTTTTTATTGTATTTGAACACATTTTATATTTTATATGAATTTTTAATATATTTTACACAGTAAATATGAGCATTATAGCTCAATAACTCTCAGGTCATGTGACCTGTTGACTCAGAATCAACACAGGATGGTAGGGCTAAGCCTCCTCTATGACACACACCTGTTTTTATTGCATTTAAACAAATGTAATATTTTATATGAATTTTTAATGTATTGAGAAGGAGCGAATGTCTGTCAAATATCCAACTTAAAACTAACTTCACTTATATACAGGAATTACCCACATTATGAAGTAATCAGCATAGCACACTGAACACACAACGTGGTGAGGAGAGACAATGATGTCTTTTCACTCAGGCGTCAAAACACGCTCAAAATGTGTACTTGTAACCTGAGTTTTGTTAAAAATAAATACTAAATAAATAATAATAATAATAAATTAAAAATAATAATAATAATAAAGACATTTCTCTGATGTCTGTTAATGCAAGTGTCATAACCAAAAGACAAGGCTTTTTCTTGTTGTTTTGTAAAGGGAAAATGTTAATATTTTCCCGCAAGAAACGCATTCCAAACAAACAATGGGGAGATGAAGTTTATTTCAGCCATGGTACTTCAAGACCAGCAGGGGTCGCCATCCTACTGAAAAATTTTCATATGTCAGGTTATTTTTCATGTGGCAGATGTTGATGGTCACTGGCTGTAGGACACGGTCAGAGGGCCAAACGGCCAGGTGCTGTCACGTGACCTTACTCCTCCACTTGCCACACCCACATATCCAAAGTTTGCTTATAAGAACTCTAATGCCACGGTGAAGCGGTTTGCATATTCGCCTGCGGTGTGGTGAATGCGAGTTCGATCCCCGCTTGTTTCACATTCCGAAAAATTTAGTTTTTTAATTTATATTCCAAGTTTACATTTGGAGTTTGATTGAGAAGTGTAATTGTGCCATTGGTTAGGTTTAGGCAATGAAGAAAGGAGTTGGTTAAGTTTAGTAAAAATGCCATGACAACTGCTGTCTGGCCTGATGTTGTTTGACTAATACTTAATAAACTAATGCACTTTCTGCAAGAAACGCCTATAATGTTTCGCTGTGCTACAGAGACTCTTCAGACTGTCCTACACAAAGATTATTTCTCGGATTACCGTATTTGCATTGCTACAATTGTTGTTAGTTCTAGTAGCCTAGTTGTTATTTTCTGTGTGGACGATTATGGCTCCCCAGACCTATTTATTGCATATTTCCAGAGGTGGGTAGAGTAGCCAAAAATTGTACTCAAGTAAGAGTATTTACTTTAGAATAATATTTCTCAAGTAAAAGTAAAAAGTAGCCATTCAAATATTTACTTGAGTAAGAGTAGAAAGTACTTGGTGAAAAAGCTACTCAAGTAGCTACTGAGTAACTGCTGAGTAACCTCTGATTTGTTCGTTTAATGATCAGCGCGTAAATGTAACGTTAGGCCTAATCAAATACACAGAAATATAATAGCAATGAAAAAATCCAGATATTACCAAAGAACAACATTTAACAACTAAGACAAAAGCCTAAATGACATTTTTTTTTTACAAAGTAACATAAATTAAGACAAATTCAGCCACAATAACTTACATAGGTCTATGGACTGTCTGAGACTAATGCCAGAACCAGGTATTTAAACCCAGAGTGGGTGGTCTTATGATTGGTTTCTAGTGAAACCAAAGTCACATGACCATACCCCGAAACTGGAGGAGGGTCATGTGACTAGGAGTCACATGTAGGTTTAAACTTCCTGGGGAGGAAGAAGAATAATGGCGCATTTCCACTAGCACGGTTCGGCTCGGTACGGCACGGCTCGGCGCGCTATTGCGTGTTTCCACTAGCACGCAGTACCTGCAACCGGGTACAGTTTTGGCAAAGATATTCAATAAATGGAAAGATACTCCATGAGCGGCTGCTCCAATGAAATGGTATACACTTCCTGTCTCTCTAAATGGGCGTGGCCAACCGTCACCACCTCATCTGTGAACGTGTGTGTGTGGATTTATACAATTTGTAGGTAGATGAAAGTGAGATATTTATATTTTCTTATGATAACATTAAATATTTACACTACTAACAGTAATATTTAGCATGCCAAAAATAATTTAAATCATTTTCACGGGAGTTCGCGGCCGTTTGTTTGACGTTGCCTAGGAGATCGGTGTCAAATCTCGCGAGAGTGTGTCGTAGAGACAGAGACAGGTCTGGAACAAAGTGGATTTTCTCCGGATCTCTCCGTCTGAAAATTACCATTTTGGTGTCAAACTGTTCAGAAGAGATGTGGCTTGTGAAAAATGAGTCCAAAACTTGCTTCAGTGACCGTGGGGAGAAAGGCCCGACCATAATCGGTGTTCACATTAAATTGTCCCATAGGAATCAATACACTCCAAGCTGCCTCTGGTCTCTCTAAAGGGGCGTGGCCGTGCAGAAGCCCACGTGACATGCATACAGGAAGCTGACTCGTCATGAAAGGTCTTGGTTTATAAACCGTCTTTGGTTTTGGTATCACCTCAGCCCTGGTTCCAAGCGAGCCGAAGCGTTACTGAAACGTGACGTCAGCCGACTGCCTTCCACTGATTGGCCGATGAGTGTCGTCACTGGAAGCGTCATAACCACTCGACGACCGACAACAGAAATGTTCCTGCTGAAGCTGTTATTACCAGAGAATTTCTAATATTTAGACTGGCTCTGTTATTACGTGACTTTATTAAGTTTTAATATTTTTTCATGCGAGAAAGTAACTGTTTAGATCCCCATGTGCGGTTAGTTTATCCAAACGACGGCTGTTTAGAAGTTTGCCCCGATGTTTTTCGGAGAAGTGAAGCTCCAGGTCCGAGCAGCGACCGCGACATCACAGAGGCAGCAGCCCGGCTCCTGACGTGCTCCGCCGGCCAGCCTACCACCGTCACCCCGAGGAGAACAGACCGCTAATTAACTTCCCCGATGGCTTTTTAGAGGTTTACCACCGGCTGGTTAAACTCTTAAATGTTGGTCTCATTGATTAAATCTAACAATTGTGGCTGTAGCAGCAGTTTGTTTGTGGTTAGAAAGAAGAGCAGCACTGCCTTGGGTTCTGTACGCACAGAAAACACCACATTTACATCAATAAATAAATGTTTTACAATGAACCAGGCCGATCTCAGAGCTGGCAAGACTCTCCGGTAAGGCATATTGAAAATTAAATGCCGTTATGGGGACGAGAGCAGTCAAAACGGCGGTTTAAAGCTAGCTACAGCGAGGGTAGGTTCACTTCCTGTTTACAAAGTAAAAGCACCAGTTCTATCGTAATGGCTTTCCTTATGATAAAAGGCAACAGGTGTTTTATTTTGTGAAAATAACCGGAAGTGCGTTGCTCACTACGGCTAGCTTTAGTAACGCCGACTTCGTTGAAACAAAATTGTAAACAGCTGGTATTTTGTCAGTTTTTCAACACGTTGGGGATCTAAACGACTACTTTCTCGCCTGAAAATGTTTCAAATGTTGCTAAAGTTATATATTTACAGACTTTAGAGCGTTGCTCGGCGCCGTGTAAATGACGTCACGGCGGCACTAGTGATACTCAGTTGTAATGGAAACAATACCAAACCGAGCCGAGCCGTGCCGTGCCGAGCCGTATCGAGCCGAGCCGTGCTAGTGGAAATGCGCCATAAGATGACCTGGATGACTGAGAACCTTCACCAAAGACGGGTTATATTGAATATCTTTGCCTTCGCGGACATTATCCACGACATACCAGGGCTGACGTCATCCTAATCATTTACTAGCCGCAGTTTCTCAAATTTGAGACGGAGTGACCGTCCTGTTTACTGCGGAGATTTTGTGAGCGGTCATGTGACTGCTTGGCTCTGTCTGATTGGTTACACGGAGGCAAACGTCGCGAGTGGCTACATCTGATTGGTGAAACGCAGTCATGTGACAGAGGCTCGGAAAGTATCTCATTAAAACAAAACTATTTTTACATTAGATCTATAAGGAAAAGTAGCGAGTAGCGACCGGAATGAAGCTCAATGTAACGGAGTAAAAGTACCGCTTCTTCTGAAGAAATATACTCAAGTAAAAGTAACAAGTATGCTGCATTGAAACTACTCTTAGAAGTACAATTTATCCAAAAAGTTCAAGTAAATGTAACGGAGTAAATGTAGCGCGTTACTACCCACCTCTGCATATTTCAGTTTTTAAATTGCTATTCCTGCTGTAGCTATTTGTGATAGTGACACTTTACTGTAATAGCCTACTGTTAGGATAATTCTTTTTGTATTTTTCTTTATTTATTGCATGTCATTTGTTGTTCAGTTTTCGGCCACTAGGTGGGGCCAGTGCTGCAGCGTAGCAGATGTGGGCAGATCAACTTGATACCAAAATGTCAGGATCATTCTGATCCCACCTCAGAGGTGGATTTGACTTGGATTGACAAAGTCTCAGCTCCACTTTGCTTGATTTTGTTACTCAATACGTTCATTAGCTACAATACGTTCATTAGCTACACTTAATCTGAATTGTCAGTGTTTAAGTTTTAACAAATAATTGAAGTAATTGAAGAAATTTAAAACATAGCAAAAAAAAATATTGTTTGGCCACTATACATTATCCTGCTTATTACACGGTTTACGAGTGAAATTCATTTGAAACATATGCTGATCAAAATACATGTCAGCCCGAGTCAAAACGTAACCTGTAGTGACAGGTAATTGATTATATATATGGAGACCACCAATCCTGTATGTCTGAATGGCTCAGAGAGGTAGACATGCAGTTTGTACTGTGTGGATTTCTGCTGATGCGGGATCGAGTCCGGCTCCACGCGAAGTGTGAAGATTATTTTCTTCACTTTCTTTCTTTTTTTTTCATGTGGCTGGTACGTTGCTCACTCGCAGCAGCATATTCGCTGCAGTAGCCTAGATGTGAACTGTGGCTTGAAACTCGCTGTTATATTGTGTTATGACGGAAGCGCAAAACAGCTGCAGCTGTTGCGTATGGTAAAATCAGAAACCAGTTGCGCCAGCTAGGAAAAGAGAAACTATGCAGGATATTTACCTTATGTTTCATTTTTACCGTCATTAAACAGCTTCGGACTAATTGTGATTTTACATGTGTGATGAAATGACTTGTAACTTGTTACAAGCAGAGTGGAGGCTCCTTCCACGTCGTGGCTGGAAACCAAACCTGCATCAGAGCCTCTGATCCATAGACTGTATAAAAAGCTCTGACCCGGTGTCAGCTCTCCTCTCGTCCCGGTGGCACCGCGAGTCCGCGACACAAACGCACCCCGTAAACAGTAAATCTCTTGTTTATGACAGATAGCCTACCACTACACACATTGTAACACTGTATCAATCAATCGATCCACTGATTGATTATCAAAATTCCATACAACCTGTCGGGGTTTATTTATCGACGTATTTATCCACGTACCAGCCACATGAAAAAAAAAAAAGAAAGTGAAGAAAAATAATCTTCACATATTCGCGTGGAGCCGGACTCGATCCCGCTTCAGCAAAAGTCCATGATTCACAAAGTACCTATGTAGGCTATACCTCTGTAACCGACTCAAGCACACAGATGTCAGTGGTCTCCATGCATATAGTCAATTACGTCAGTACAGGAATTAATTTCACTCGTAAACCGTGTAATAAGCAGGATAATGTATAGTTGGTCGGTTGTTATGGAGAAATAAACCCCTACCTTACCAATTATGAGGTCCATGGTTCAATTCCAGCTTTAGCTTGGCTGCTTGTTCTACATGACATTCCTGTCTGTCAGTTTCCATTTTAGCATTTTAGAGATGGAGGAAATTCATCTGAATTTGGGTGAGAAGTAAAGATTGATCATGTTTGTTTTGCTGTTTCAATTTCTGTTTACTTATTTATTTATTTTTGTTATATATCTCTGCTGCTTCACTAAACACTTAATTTCAATATTCTTCTTAGTGGCTGTTGTAATATTATCCTGCTAGGTTTTGGAATAGTAGTTTTATTTATTTTACTGAAGGTGTCTTACTTTTATCTTTATTGTGGACGCTGATGTCATGTTTATTACTTTCAAGTATCACGTATTTTATTTGAGAATGAATCTGATCTGATCTTTTTTACCTTTAGGATGTCTTCTAAAGAACAGCCAATAACACATCTTTGCCAGCTGTTTCCTGTCCCTACTTGCAGTGGAGAGATGGAGAAAGCAGCAGCCTACACTGTCTTCAAAAGAAACACCAATGGAAATGTCAGCACTTACATCACACAGTAGAGAAAAACATATGCCAGATGTTGAAAGAAGAAGTTGTCCTTGTCTGAGAAGCTGATATGGCCTGGAGCAAAATGTCTGGTGTTTCAGTTTCAATGAAAAAAATTGAGTTCAGTTGTTCGGCCACTAGGTGGGGTCAGTGCTGCAGCGTAGTAGACTGGACCCACTTAGGAAAATGAGACCTAAAACAAAAAACTACTGGTTCAAAGTTGACATAATTGTTGTTTCTAGTGTATTATAGTTCAAAGTTCATTTTGTACATTCAAATTATTTTATCCATGTATATTCTCAGTGTCTTATTGAGTAAAAACCACTAAAAATTCAATTCTGTTTTTTTTGTGTTTTCTGTTATTACACCCTGTTATAACACTTAGCCTACTAACTTGTTGAAAGAAGAAGTTGTCCTGAAAAAAGGGACAAAGCACATACTGATAGCAGACTGTATGACACTTTTACAGCTAAAAATAAAACAAACAAAATAAGTCCAGGTGGACTGGTTAATTTAATATAGGAGATAAAGGCACTGCTATGTTTACTGGAGGCTCTTAATCAACTAGATGCAATTAATGTATTGTTAGATTTTTGTTTAGATAACATAATTAATTTGTGACATTTGACAGTTTATGAAATATGCCATGTCATGAAACTGCTGTCTGGCCTGTGACTCCTGGTAGATGTTGTTTTGACTAATAGTCCAGTAATTTTAGGCCAAAAAAGGGGTCAACAAATCAACAAATTGCAACAGAAGCAAACTCAACTGATTTTGTATCCTCAACATGTCCTGAGTGAGGGAAAAAAAAGCCCCGAAGAATCCCATTAGGGGAAGGTTTAGAAAAACACCAAAACATATTCCATTTATATGCATATAAAAAAATTAACCTTTAGATATCTCCATGAAAATTACTGAGTTGATTACTTACATTAAGACAAACAAAAAAATGTAATACAAGTTTTTTGAAATTCTTTGTTAACATGAGCAGATTTTTGAATAATTTCCACCGTTTTGACGGCACATTTATGAAGTTGCTGTGGTGATACCAGCATGAAAATTGGAATGAGTTGACTCCAACCGATAATTTGACCACTTTAAATTTCAAGATGACTGCAATTTTTCAAGACAGCCACATCCTTAGTAGCGCAGGTATGACATGAGCCAACAGTGTATAATCTAATTACGTACGGCTAATTTGCATACATACAACACATGATCTAAACATTGAGTAGAGCAGGTGAAAATGTCTTGTTCAATCTTGTTAACATATAATATGTTAACAAGAACAAGACATTTTTTAACTGTAATATGATATTACAGTTAAAAAAAACTTAAGGAATGGAACAAATTTAGGCTACCCATAAGAATAAATAGAGACGGAGCATGTCATACCTGCTCTACTAAGGATGTGGCTGTCATGAAAAATTGCAGTCATCTTGAAATTTAAAGTGGTCAACTTGTTGGTTGACCAATGGAGTCAACTCATTCCAGTTTTCATGCCGGTACCACCACAGCAACTTCATATATACATGTGCCTTCAAATGGTGGAATTTATGCAAATCTATGCAAATTTGCTCAACTTGTAATACATTTTTTGTTGTCTTAATGTAAGTAATCAACTCAGTAATTGTCATGGAGATATCTAAAGGTTAAAAAATTTACCCTACTCACGTGAAAAAAAATTATATGCGAATGGGATATGTTTGGGTGTTTTTCTAAACTTTTCCCTAATGGGATTCTTCGGGGCTTTTTTTCCCTCACTCAGGACATGCTGAGGATACATTGTTAGTTACATTTTCTGTGTGGATAACTATGGCTCCCAGGACCTATTTATTGCATATTTCAGTCACACTTTTTAAATTGATATTACCGCTGTATTTGCGATAGTGCTACTTTAACACGGTTATGATGATTCTTTTGTATTTTTTCTTTATTTATTGCATGTCATTTGTTGTTCAGTGTGATGGTGACACTCCATGTAGAGCCTGAGAAGCTGATATGGCCTGGAGCAAAATGTCTGGTGTTTGATTCAGTTTCAGTAAAAAAAAAAATTGAGTTCAGTTGTTCGGTCACTAGGTGGGGTCAGTGCTGCAGCGATGTGGCCTTAGAAGTAACTTACTGTAAGATGATGCAAATAAATCTATCCGATCATGAGGTTGAATTCCTGCTTTAGCTTGGCTCCTTGTTCTACATGACACTCCTGTCTGTCAGTTTCCATTTTAGCATTTTATACTGTTCCGTAGGAACACTTATTAAAAACAAATCAAATATGCCATGACAACTGCTGCCTGGCCTGAAGCTCTCAGATAATTAGCTCAGTAAGTTATTAGTTGGTTCTTGGTGTCAGAGGATGTGTGACAAACCCAAGAAACTTAAAAATCTACTAACTAACTATCTACTCGCCCAGTCTATCTAGCCCTGGGAGAAAACAAAAGAACAAACAAAATACAATCCTTAAACTAACTAAATATATACTATGATCTATCTCTATAATTTAAAAAAAATATATATTTTTATTCCGTTTTCTCACGATTGAATCTTTTAACCCATTCACTACAAATAATTATAACAATATGGACTGTATTGACCTTGATGTCATTTTATTTAGCAGATTTAATGAAACAAACAAAATGTTAAAATGTGTAGTAATGATTGAGTGACATAAGACACATTAAAACACATATTTAAAACACAGTATCAAGCAAATCAATATTGTAGACATAATCACTTTATAAAAGATAAAAAGATAAAAGTTACATTGGCTTTTATATAGTTACTGGTCCTCTATTGCAGTCAATAGGCCAAACACATTGCTTTAATCTGGAATGAATAATACAAAAATGAAAAAACAACAAAATGTTAATACATAGCCTACATGAGAAACAAAGAAAAACAGTGTGGCTTTACAACATCGAACAAATGTGCAAATCGCCATCGCCAATCAGTTTCATAATAAAGTTGCATTGGCTAACAATCACTCAATGTAATAACAAACTGTAACGATGTGCTCTACATACGTATACACAGAAGACAGACTGTGGAGGAGACACGCACATCAGGCAGGCCCGGTTGGGATCGGTGCTGGATAAAAAGGAAGAGATAGCCTACTAGAAAAATTAAAAAAAAAATCTGCACACCATGAAGAGCTCCCTTGAACAGAGATTTATTTACAAAGTCACATTTCGAGCACACCGCTTTTTCAAACTGCTGTGTTACTACATAGTATGAAAAGCTGCGGTGAACATTTGCATATGAGCAAGATAATCTGCATTGCTCTTGTTGTAGTAGTTGAACTCACTGACAATATTGATCAGGTTCTCTGTATCTTCAGGGGGGCATGTGAACAAACTGTTGGCCCTCTTGAGGTTAAGATTGTAGGTCATGTCATCTCTGACCCGACTGCGGATTGGATACTCTGTCACTTTTTCCGTGCCACATTTTGAGGCCACTAAAGCTATGAGGTGGACAAGACTAGAGCCCTCAGAAGGTTTGCAATCTAAAACCACTTTCAGCCGCCTGCCTTGTGGTGACACGTACTGAGCAGCGAACCACCTCGATAGATAAAACACCAATCTTTTGAACTCTACGCATGTGGTAACATCTTTTAGCTCATTATCAACAAGTGTCACCTCCCTAGGCTGTCCATTCTCGAGCAATGAACTGCACCACATCGCCAATATGATCTGTGTCGTGAGAACAAATCCACACCAATGGAATTTGTAGTTGCCAATCTGGACGTTGAATAAGTTTGTCAGACACTCATCAGCGCCCATCATCTTCTCAATGTTGGGCAGAGGCCGGGTTCCCACATGAATATGATGCCAAAATGAGGGCAGGTGAGGGAGACACACATATCGATGAGCGTCGTCTTCTGGCATTGTTTCATTTTCCCAGTAGCGAAAAGCCATGCAGTCATTCTTGGCGATGAGATGATGAAACACTGAGTATAGAAGAAAACAGATGTCAGGCACTTGAACAAGTATTATTATTTTTTTAACTACAAGATATAGATGACACAATCTACTACACATACCTTGTTTCAGCTTGTCTTTATGTAGAGACATATTCTGTATGGCTGAGGATACAGTTTGGTCAACTTGTTCGTCACTCTTGAAATGGTCATTTGTCTCAACCTCCAAATCCCAGCCTCCTACATCCTCCAGATCAGGGCAACTCGCTATGTTGCTGATGGTTGTGTTAATAGCCGCACGTGTGGACAATAGGTTGTGCACACGACAGCCTCCTTGTTCACAGTAACAAACTGTGCACATCACACAGCCACAAGCACATTGAACGGGTGTGTTCAGCTTCATCAAGTATTCGTGACAGATGACTGCCCTGTTGAAAGTCTTTTTACAGCTACAGCATATGATTGACTCTTTCAACAATGTCAGCACTGCAGGCGGTAACTCAGGTGTTTGTTCTTGGGACTCTTGAATCTCAACTTCAGGAGGTAAAGTGTTCTCAAAATTACACGAACTATCATAATCATAAGCACATAGATCTGTAGTATCAATTTGTATTTCTAACAAATCAGCAAGATTAATGGTTTCAAACCTGTGAACAACAAAACAAGCAAAAAAAAACAACAAGTGTCACCACCTTAATCTTACACAAATTAAATTATTTTGAAACATAAAAATGTGTCGCCGGTAGCATACGTACGGGCCACGTGATGTAGACCAGTCCACGTCTGCTGCATTTGTAGAGCGTGTCTCCCGCTCAGAGGATGAAGCCTTGGTCTGCGCTTCAGTTGTTCTGTGAAAAGTTACTCCGTGTTCTGTGTGGGTTAAAGGTTGTTCGCTACAACAAAACAAAACAAAAAAACAAGGTAGAGGTTATCAGTGCGTGTGAATGCTGAATGAGCTGAAGAAATTGTTGAAACAACGCTGAGTTAGCTGAAGAAACTGCTTGGGCCAGGGGTACTCAAATACATTTTTCGAAGGGCCAGAATTTTTCTTAACAGACACCTTGGGGGCCGCACATTCAAATAGGCCTAGATTGAAATTAAATTCACCTTTTTCGTCTAATAATTTAAATTTTTTATTTTATTTTACTTGTAAGCACGTAATTTTTATTTATACACTTCATGGTGTTTTGTATGATATAAAATGAAAAATCTTGACATTATCATATCATCATTTACATATCATGCTGGAGCTTTACACTGCTGACTTGTATCCTCAGACATGCCCTGTGATTTTCAATTTAAATATGAAAGGAGGCTGACCATCACAGGACGTCTGACTCTGTTCTGAGGATACAAGTCATTGGTCCTGAAATGTGTTTCTCTTCTATAATACACATTCTACATCTCGGAGGCGACGTCTTTCCACACATGGGCTTCCTTCACCTGTCAAACTCAGTGGGAAACAGTAGGAGAGACACAGGCCGGTGGAACCGGGACACAACAGCGGGGGAGAAGCAGGTCGTGCAGCTGTGCACCGCAGATGTGCACGAAAAAACAATTGCGTCTCATCAAATGCGCGCGGCTACGGCTTTTGAGTTGTGAGCATGACTCGCGGCTACATTGAATGGGTTTGAGCGCACGCAAAAGATGCTTCATCTGAACGGCCCCCCATGCATGATGCACACACAGTTGAACCAAGACGGCGGTGAAAACCCTGCAGTCCAGCCGCTCCCCGAACACTCGCACATGGTGATTTGGGTTCGTCGGCGTTTCTGTCTCCCAGTGCAGCGCCTTACAGGCACACACAAACGCTGCTCACGTGTTTCCATGTCCCAGCGCTTTGACTTACAGGTGCACGGAGCCCGAGAAATACAGTATACAGTAATATGTAAACTAGTAGAACTCAGTCGCGGGTCTGATTGGAAGGTTCGGAGTACCGCTGGCTTAGGCAATGTTGAAAAAGGCTAAAGATAAAACGTGAAACTTGAAGGGTGAGAGATGAATGTCTTTCTATGGGCGAAAGAAAGAAAGAAAGAAAGAAAGAAAGAAAAGATAGAGAAAGGGAGTAGAAGAAAGAAAGTGAGAAAAGAGACAGAGAGAGGGATGATAGATCTGAAACTGAAATTTATGAGAAAAGATAAATTGTTGGGATGTTTACAAATTCCTCAAAATCCTCAAATCCTCAAAAGTCTAAAATCCCCGAGAGGCTGATGAATGTACGGTTCTGAGTAGATAGATAGATAGATAGATAGATAGATAGATAGATAGATAGATAGATAGATAGATAGATAGATAGATAGATAGTGTGTGTGTGTGTGTGTGTGTGTGTGTGTGTGTGTGTGTGTGTGTGTGTGTGTGTGTGTGTGTGTGTGTGTGTGTGTGTGTGTGTGTGTGTCCAGACACAAATTGAAAAACTAATACATACCTAGGTAGTGCTGACGAGGTCTGCGTATGTGTAGATTGACCTTCTGCTACATTTGACGAAACCGTCTCTGTTGTGGAGGTGACCGTTGTTGTGTGACGATCTTGCATCGTGGCCTCCATTTCCCCTTCATTATGCGACTCCAGCCCAGATGACGTTCCTCCATTGCTCTCAGTATCACTTGTACCTGAGCTACTGGTGGAGCCACTGGATTTTTCTGAACTTGAAGTTGTTGAACTAGAATCATTTGAGCTTATCCGTCTGTTTGAGTGGTTTGAGATAGGGCTTCTCCTGCCACTATCATCTTGAACATTTGTTTGTGGTGCATGTTCAACATTGTCATCACTAGAAGGCACAGGCTGTAACTGAATGCGTCTTCTAGGCCTAGTCACATATCCAACGGTGTCATTTAAACTGTAACGTGTTTGTCTTCGGGAGCTAATATCAACACGATCCTCACGCGGCCTTCTGCCAGGCACGTTATAACGATTTACAGTGTTAAGTCTGCTGGCTTGATTGCTATGATAGGCTACTCTGCTGCTGTTCCAGTGCCTGTGCATCTCACCTGTTTTAAGTGGCCATGCTTCTGGCCTATGACATTCCACCCTTGTGTACGGACCGGTGGGATGTGCTCGTCTTCTGTGGCCGTGGCTGTAATCACAGTCTTGATGCCGGTCTGTTGTGTTGGACGCTGATCTGTTGTCAAACGGCACAGCAGCATTCTGTCGAACCAAATGTTCTCTTCTACGCCAACCAGTCTCAACTTCTCTTCTTCTATGTCTCTCATTTGCCGCGTCTTCACGCCTCATTCTCTGTCGGAGATATCTCAAAGGGGAAGGCGTCCGTCGTCTTTGCCTTCGATCGGCCGTGTTGTTTGTAAAATGTTGTCTTCTTTGTGCCATGACTTCTGACTTGTGACGTCTTTGTCTTCTTTTCTTAAAATAAGCTCCTCTGATACTACAGCCTTTCTGATATCCAAACTAAACCAGAAGCTACTTATAAGGAGGTTGGTTTAGTCATCATCTGACCACTCAGGAGTGGCTCTTGATGTCACCAGCCCACTGCACTAGAGGGAGGGGCTTATGCTAAATAGCCGGATTTTTTTCTAGCTGTCAATACCACTCTGCTAATCGTACACAAAATAGAGGTTTTAGTCTACATTAATAGATTATGTACAATAGCTCTTAAATAGCAACCTTGAGTTGAACTGACCGGTTTCTGCCTGTGAAACCGAATGAAAAGAGTTTTATCTGTAGCCTAGCCCAAAATGTGTTTATAATAGGCCTATGTTGATGCATTAAAATATATCTTAACATGGTGTAACCATTCTCAATATTTAGAATTTTGATCAAAATTTCTACTGTCCCACTTTAGGAAACATGCTTTCCTAAAGCGGGACAGGTGGTTTTTCCTAATGTGGGACAGGGCTTTTTCAGGTAAAACTGTGTAGTTGAATAGGTTGAACAATAACAAATGTTGTTTACATGGTTTTATTGTTATAATGCATTGTTTTGAATATTTTACAACAAAAGGAAATTATATTTATTAACTGGAAGTGGTCATAATACTGTTAAAGGGGTAAATGGCTCAGATTTTTTTTCTTTCTTGTTTCTAAATCTTGTCTTTTTTGATAATGTTCATGAAAAATGTTTGAGTTTAGAAGTAATCAAAGGATAGCACATTACTGATTAATTAAATGGAATGTATTTCAGATCACATTGGCAAAAAAGAGAAAGGCAATGAGACAAAATCAGGGAACTAAAAACGTCTGAAAAGAAAGGAAAATAATCAAGCAAGTGAACTCAACCAGTGGAAAAGAGACAGAAGGAGGGGATATATTACTGCATAATAATAATAATAATAATAATAATAATAATAATAATAATAATAATAATAATAATAATAATAATAATAATAATAACAGCTTCTGCACTCATGAGTGTCTGGTAAAGATGAACCACAGAGAAAGAAATAATGATGAACAAAATCTGTTTATTAAAACACACACATGTTGAATAACAATATTTTTAAACACAAAAACCTGGCTAAACAGCTATAAACTTCTACACAAACTACTAGGCTACTCTACAAAAAATAAATTAAAATTGCGTTCATTCCACATGTGATTCCCACATGTCTAGAATCATGTGCAGATTAGTCAGATCGTCTCAGTGCATTCAAAACAGCTTCCACGGTGGCCTCAACCTTCCCGTCAGGGCATTGTATATCATTCAGAGCCATATAGGCTATGATTGCAGGGATGAAACTTGACTTCCAGAGTTTTGAAAGAATAATATAATAGTTATCCTGAAAATATGTCATAGGAACATCTTCATTGCAGTGGTGCATCCGTTCACTGTTGTGTTCAATGACAATGACATCAATTAGCAACCACAGTCAAGCCTTCGGTCTAGCTTTTATTTATCAAAGTCTCTTTACTATTACAAACAAAAAATGCCTACAAGGGCATAACCATATAGAGATTGGTAGGTATATATATATATATATGGAGATATTGTTGTCTTGCTGTTTTTAGACTACATTCCTGTGTCTTACCTGATCTTCTGCATGGACACATCTCTGTCTGGCCTCTCCCTATACAGTAGGCTGCCGCTAGGTCTCTCCCTGTCTGTCTGAGCTGCCTGCACTGTCATCAGATATTTAGAACCATGAAATGTTCTGCTTTTACTAGCTACTTATGTTATTTTCTTTAACACAGCCAAGCCTATATAAACTACCAGCTGAATTATAACACACACACACACGCACACGGCACACCGGAGTCAGTGGGCGAGCGAGATATATATATATATTAATATATATATATATATATATATATATATATATATACCAGAGTCAGTGGGCGAGCGAGATATATATATATATATATATATATATATATATATATATATATATATATATATATATATATATATATATATATATCTATCTATATATCTAAGTCTACTGTAACCCTCTTCAAGGACAATTCACACCCAGGCCTTCATCTGTTTGAACTGGGAGACACTTGGTCCACCAAATCCCAGATTTACGAACAGCTTCTTCCCACATGCCACAACACACCCTTTCTTCCTCTTTTAATTTAATTGAATTTTATTTATTTATTTAGAAGTCAGGACAATGAACATTAATTAAACATGTACCGTAGTACCTGTAAATGTGCCAGATTGTAGCCCGTGGGCTAATTTCCATCTGGAGTCCTCTAGGCAGGTTAGAATACATTAAGTAGGAAATAGCATAACACATACAATATTACAACACATTAGCCTACTAGTACTAATATATGTTAAGACAGAGCAGTACATTAGAAGCATGCAGTTAGGACATTAAAGGTGATTACATGTTTGGTTGGCTCTTAAAGGTATCAAGGTAGGGCATTCCTTTATAGATTGCAGTTCCTTTCGTTGACAGGGCATTTTGACTGAAAGAGGTTTTCCTGTATGGAATCACGCAGTCCCTATCAGTTTGTGTTCAGTTGTGCTGCTTGCTGCAATACAAATTGCCCCCAGGGGATAATAAAGATATCTTTGATCTTATTCCATCAGTTGTCAGTGTTTTTTATGACACTGTGCTATTTTATTCTTGTTGTTTTGTTATTTTTGAGGTTTTGAAGTGGCAGGTCGCCCAGGTGTTACTCAGGGTGTCTGTCTCTGGGGACTGGAGACGCTGTTACAGATGAAGGCTGGAGTCGGGATCAGCAAGACATCCTGTTTTTTTGGGGTGTTAATGTGATTTCCCAACTCTTTCATCTCTTATAATTTCACCATGGGGGACAAATAAACTCAATCTAATCTAAACTAGAAAACATCTAAGCAAGCTGTTAAGGAATATGCTTTTTTTTTGCGACCGTCGTGAACCATTTGTCTGTAACCTTTATTAGGGCTACAGGGGTCACCAGACACCCAACCAGCTCAAACCGTTTCTGTAATGCAGAAGCCCCAATAAAAAAAGCCTTCCTTGTACTGTCTTGATAACAACAGAGAGGCTCAGTTTGTAGAGCCATGTGTTAAGGCTTACTTACTTACTTATAGTTTTAAAACTGTTAAAAGTATTGAAAATGGTTAATATAAATCGTGAAAAACTATAAACCGAATATTCGATTATCAAAATAATTGGCGATTCATTTAGTAATCGATTATTGTTCCATGACTTCATTCATTGTTCGAGCTCTATCGTGAGAATATATATATATATATATATATATATATATATATAAGTAAATTCTGTAACAACATCCTCTGTCCTTAGACCCTCACATCCACTGCAGATACTCCATAGAAAACCCTTTTTTAGAAAGTAATGAAACATAATATAGTTCATGGATGAATTCATAAATTCCAGCTTCTCCCCAAATGTAAGACCAAACGCTTTAGAAACAGTTTTGTTCCTGCTGCTATCATTGAGCTTAACAAGCTGTAAATAAAATTAAATACAGCGTATAGGACTTATTTATTTATTGGGTGATTTGTATTATTCTATTGTTGCCATGTGTCTAGTTATTTTAATTTCCTTGTATCCTTGTTGTAAACTGATCTTATTCTTGTCATTTTGTCTTAAGGAATCTGTGTTTTTATTGGTGGAGCCTAGATGCATGGAGCATTTAATCATCATTGTATCGTTTTGTCATTGTCTTTTTTTTCAATTATGTGAGATGTGTGAGTGGAAACTCACTGCAGGACAAATCTGCCTACAGGTACAAATAACGTAACCTGAACCTGAATATCAATTCAGGTTTTATACACAATGTCAGTGTTTTCATTAAGCCATTACCCAACATAATTCAAATTCTAAACAGTGATGATACACCCCACTTACAGGGCTCCAGACTGCGACTAAATGGTCTCATTTTGCGACTAAAACTTGATACAGTGCGAGTAAATTTTTCATCTACTCGCGCATGTGCGACCAGTAAATTTGCCGATTTTTATTTTTTTTTAATGACCACTGTGATTGGCTACTGTGTGAAAAGAAACGTGTTTCTCTTCTCTACACCTCGGAGGAGACGTCTTTCCACAGCGCAGCTCCGTGTGAAAAAGCAGGAGACACACACCGGCGACCTGCGTGTGTGTGTGTGCGCTGTCACCTGCATTTTTTTTTTTAATGACCACAGTGATTGGCTCATGTGTGAAAAGAAACGTGTTTCTCTTCTCTACATCTCGGAGAGGAGGAGACGTCTTTCCAGACGGCTTTTTTTTTGGCCGTGTGGAGGAGGTTGGGGGGGGGGGGGTCGACGAGTTTGATGCCAAGGAGTCCGTGCACATGTGGCTCAGTCAGGGTCAGCAGACAAGGAGGCCAACCAGGGCTGGCTTACACAGGAACCTTATCCCCCAGGAGGAGGGGGGGGGGGGTTCAGAGTTCAAGGGGGACTTTGACACTGTCACGAGAACTGCCTGTGTTCCCACCACATTTGCCCAGAGACAGACACCTGCTGGTCTTTGAGGGGGCATGGGGGGACCTCGAAACAGTGAAATAGTAAAACAGCATAGTAGTGATCATACAGTATGGTGCACAAATGGAACAGAGGTCATCTGAGGTCAAGGGGTGCCTTGACACAGACACGAGATCTGCACCTGCAAGCACCTGCACCTGCAACGTAATAAAATCATCTATAAAGTAACAAATTTGAATCAATTTGCGTTGGGAGGGTGGTGGTGGGGGGTCATGACATAGAGGTTCCTGAGCTGCCATTTGTCAGTGACTGACATCATGGCAGCAGGCCCTTTATCTGATCTTCCAAAAGGAGGAGGTTGATAGTGATTTGGTGGAGGATGTGTCAGAGCAGGAAGACAATGCCAAAGAAAACCATATTATATATAAAGCAGGGAGAGTACATTTTTTTTATAATAAGCATTTTATTATTTAATGTTTTTGTGTTCTAAGTGGTAAATGTTGAATTAATATTGATAATTATGACTTCTTATGATATAGCATCTACCTTATAACATATAGCACCTAATGGTCGCAATGGTTAAACATGGTCATATTATGAATTCCAACAGTTCCACAATGTTCATGCCATTTTAAAATTCAATGAAATATATTTAAATCAGTGTTAATTTCGTCAGACGAGACGAGACGAAAAATATTCGTCAACGATGGTTTTTTTCATGACGAAGACGAGACGAAATCAATGCCCTTAATCACCGACTGTGACGAAATTTACACGCATTTTTGTTGACGAAAAAAGACGAGACGAAATCTACTTAATCAAATAAAAACTTAATAAAATGTCTCTTTCTTTTTTCGTCACAGACTTTTAAATTACAATCCAAAAAGTGCCTTCACTGGATGCATGTCATGTTTTTCTCCTCCTGCGCTGCTGCCAGGTGTGTGTGAGGAACATAACATACCGGTGCTGTCTGTTAAGTGCGGCGAGTAGGCTAGACAAACTGGTTATGGGGGGCGGGGGGCGCATGGCCATTGCAGGGGGGGATGCGGGCGCTGTAAACCGGCGGCGGAATCGCTGCGAAGCTCCGAGCAACGGAGATCATGTGCGAGCCGGAGCCCTCCGGTTCACATCATTGCATTTGTCAATCGCCGTGTTTTATTTTGAAAATTAACCGGATTCACTCGCTGTTTCTTTGTGCGACTTCCTGCCCGGCTTGACAGCATCGCTGGGGGCTCGCGGCCGCGGCGCTGCTGCTGTGAACCAGAGCGACATGGCTCCGGTGTGAACGACACAATCGTTAACATCAAAGGGCTCCGCTTCTCGGCTACTCGCGGCGCTTCTGCTGCTGGTGTGTCCCTGGCGTGGACGCGTCTCCACGCTGGTGTGTGTGTGTGTATCTCTGTTTAGATACTGACAAGTAGCCTACATAAACGCACACACAAGCTGGAAAGTTGGCTCATCTGACAGCTGCCTGTCAATAATGACATAAATCTTGTGAGATGAGTGAGAAAAAGACTAAAATGAATCTATTGGTTTGAGTAGATTAGCTGTGATTAACATTACTGTCAATCTGCTTTCAAAGACTAAAAAAAGACTATTGACTAAAACTATACTAAAATGCTTTGGATTTTAGTCGACTAAAACTAGACTAAAATACTTTGGATTTTCTTTGACTAAAACTAGACTAAAATACTTTGGATTTTCTTTGACTAAAATGGGACTAAACAAAAAAGAATACAAGCTGACTAAATATGACTAAAACTTATAGCCTACGGGCATTTGACACAAGACTAAGACTAAAACTAAATTGAAAAATAGCCGACAAAATTAACACTGGTTGAAGTTGAATGTGAATTGCATGGGGCATGCATCTGCTCTACAAACTAAAGTTCTGATATAACTTTATCAGAGCTTTGATATTACTTTATTTTGAAAACACATTTGCACATGATAGAAGTGTAGAGGGCAAAACACAAAGTAATGAAATATTCCAGAATAAGAATTTAGAGGTTTATTTCGGTAACATGTTTACACACCAACTACAAACACAACGTCTGATTACAGGAATTTATTTACAGTAACAGGAAACAGGAGGATTGCATACAGTTTTTAATATGTCCTTCAGGTGAAACAAAAAAGAGTATGTAGAAAATCTAAATCTAAATCTAAAAGGTCAAGTAGCCTAGGTGAAAAGAAACAATAAACAATATGCTAATGCAGCTATGTTAAAAATTGACACTCAATTTCTCTTTCAAAAATACCCATATCTAAATCCCATACATAAATCCCATACAAAAAAGATTATGTAGAAAATCTAAATCTAAATCTAAAAGGTCAAGTAGGTGAAAAGAAACAATAGGCCTAATCAATATGCTAATGCAGCTATGTTAAAAATTGACACTCAATTTCTCTTTCAAAAATACCCATATCTACCTAATCCTCCACTCATTGACATTCTGAAAACACTTTATGAGGCACAATAATCATTATATCACACAGGGGACATCTGATCTTACATTCTGCAAACAGCCAAGACACAATCAAGCTGCTGTCAGTCCTCTGCTTCAGTCTCGCCTGACGGAAATCTCACCTGGGTCCTTTTAATCTAGGAAAGAAAACAAATATAAAGCACTCACTTAAACAACAGTATAGTAAACATAAAGCCTTTGCAATATAGTTAAAATAACTCACGATGAGAAGTTTGTGGTCGGGTTCCACTTCGATCACGTGTATTGGCTTTTCCCCCCCTTCTGCATTAATATACGTTGGTGATGGCCCAAATCGACCGTCTTCTTTGAGCACCTCGTCGATCGTCGACAGTCTGTTGCCATAGTAGACGGCAACCTTAAATCTATCTTCGTATTCTTCCGAGCTGGCACGCTCGCTCGCCACGCTGTATGGGCTATGGGTCAGTGCTTTTAAGGTCGTTTGAAATATGATGTGGCCCATGTTTGCGTGGTGAAAGTAGATCTCTGGTTCTCTACCAAATGTGTCAGTCTGGGAGATCTCATTTGCATACGCAAGAGACATGCCAAAGTCATGCAGTGCTGTACAAGGCGCTCTAGTAGACAGGCGTATTTTGTGATTCCACACGTTGGAGGACGTCACCCCGTAGCTCTTCAGCAGATCACAGATTCTCTGAGGCTCAACACAGTCAACTGTGAGAGTCCTGTGAGAGTCCTGTTGCTCCCCTGGCAGGATCACCGTGTGACTGTGAGGTTCCTAGAAGTGAAAAGAAAAACATTTTAAGAGATCATTAAAAACCCTTATTCTTGTAAACAAAACGTGCATTACAAGTGTGCAGTGTCAACTTACATGGTCGGCGCGAATCTGCAATGCAGTCTTGGGATCTTCGGTGTGATAGTTCGGCCCCTCCCACTCCAGGCTCTTCAAAAGAGCGACTGTACTATATGTGTGACGATAGAAGCTGACTGATCCGGCATCTGTGTGGCTAAAGGTGTATTTGTTGGCAAGGAAGTCCTCCTCACATTCGCTTAACAGCAACTTATCAAAGCATTCAAAGCTCAGTAAGTTGTAACTTGGATCGATCCATAGAGCTGCCATTGTCTTCAACAACTGTGCTACAAATTCACGGGCCTTTGTTGACAGCAGTTGAACAGATATCATAGACAAGTAGGCATTGCGAGATCCATCTTCTTCTTCACGCGTCCAGGTACTAACGTAGTATCGGTCTAGATTGTCAGTGATGAAGTTGATGTGTTCTTCCGGCCTACGGCACCATCTGACAAACAGTCAAATACTCCATGGTTTCAAAGCTGCTGACAAAGGGAGAAGTCTTCTGCAGAGAGATGTGGAAGTGAAGTGTGGAATGACAGTGACTCTTATAGACCCCCCCAGACACACACAGACACACACACAAAAGAGGAGGGGTTAGTTTGCCTTTCAGTCAACTCCTCCCCTCTTTTCATCTTTCAACAGCTGCTGAGTGTGGTAAACAAATGCATAGACAATGAAGCATTGCATAAGAGGAATTTGTGTAGCCTACTGCATCGTGAATGATATTTATGCAGATGTTTTATTGTAACAGTAGGTAATCAGTGTTTTGTTAATGTAAACTGTATAATGTTAAAGCAATCAAACAATAATTGATTATTACATGAATCGAGAATTTTTTTTGATAATCGAATAAGCGCACTTTCACTTTGGTGCTTTCTCAGATCAGAATGAAATTTTTCACAACAATTAGTTCAACCTCAACAACATTTAGTAATTTGTGAACACTATAGTAACATTTTATTTTAGCAAATTGCAATTGTTTTGAAATGCATCAGTTGCTCTCATACAATTATCTGCTGTTTTATAACATTATCATTTGCTTATGTCATGTCAATCAAAATTATATTATATTAATTATGAATGTTGAATAGTTATTTCCTATATTTTTAACAAACAAATTTAAATGTTGGGAGAACAGGAAAGCAAGAAAAGGTGAGAAAGGGAGCAGTGAGAGAGTCTGCATTTGATCAGAATTTTGACTAAAGTATGGATACGATACACACTTACAATAGTTACCAAGGCAAGAGGAGGTGTGGCAAAAAAAAAGTTAAATAATCTTTTTTTTAAAAGCCCTCCATAGGCCCATTAGTGACCGGGTCACCAGGAAAAGTCCCAGGATTCGTGACCAATCCACCTCTGGACAGTAAAATTTGCACAACAGTTAGTGCATTTCTCAAAACAATTAGTAAAAACTGCAAAACCTAGTGGATAACCTGCAAAATTATGTTGTTATAATGCCATGCAAAGCCCTTTGAAACAAACTGTTTGTAAAAAAAAACGGGCTATACAAATAAAATTACCTTGCCTTACCAAAAGTGCGTGACTTGCATAAAATTGAAATGGAAATATACTCAAGTATCACATGTAGCTACAACTCCAAAGTATTTAGCATAAGAAGAAGCTTTGCTTGTGTGATCTTCGGCCATAGCTCGCCTCCTCCTCCTCGCCCCCCCTCCCCATCCCCCCATCCTCCGCAGCAACAGTAGCAACAGCAACGGGTTGTGAATTCTATCGCAGATTCAAATAATCGCCCGGGCATTTGATTGAACGGGCTTTCACCGAACGAGGTCGGACACCCGAAGGTCATAGGATATAGCCTACAGGTAATTGTATTTCTATTTTAATTTGTAACGAATAACGAGGTGGCGACCGTAAATGTAATGGAGTAAAAGTAGCCTAAATATTTTTAACTTTTAAATGTAGTGAAGTAAATATCCTGATTAATGAAATAACTCCAGTAAAGTACAAATCCTAAAAAAAAAACTACTTATAATTATAAAAACATACACACCTCTGATAGAGACTGCAAATCCCCAGTGTGTGTTTTCTCTTTTTGTCTAGAACAGTGCGTCTTGAACCACGCGTTTTTGTCTTGCGTGCCCCCTGAGCCGTTTTGCCACCACAAGTACCCCCTCCCTCATACGTGTTGATGATTCTCCAAAAGTGGTCATAACGTAACACAACTGATGAAGAAACGAAAATCATTTCAATGTCTCTCTTCAATTTGTACAAAGACATTTTTACACTATTCTCCTTTTAGTTGTTTCTGGCTGTTGTGGTGTTTGTTGTGGTCAGATGTGTCTTCACAGAGTTGTAGGATTGTCACAATACTAAATTTTCAAACTCAATACCAATACCCAGGAAAATATTGAATATGACATCATATTCATTACAGCAGCAGTGCCTCCCAGCTTATTATTGTTCCATTATTTTATTTTTATTATAATCAAAAGGACTTATAACAGATGTTTGTTTGTTTTTTAATTAAACGAAAAGCTAACTAAGAGTTGTGCAATTTCAGCGTGTTGCTATTGTTTCATTACATTCATTAATGCATCTCCTCTCCCCCGACGGGCGAGGCTCCCCCTCCCCCCTCCCTCCTCTCTCACAACACACACACACGTGCACGCAGACAGCGGAGAAAAGAGAGGATACGAGAGAGGAGTGTTGCCGTTGATATCGGCGTTTTAAACTACGGATAAATTATCCCTACGTGCGTCTAGTTCTGTGTAACTCTGTTACTCACTCAGGTCCAAACGCTCTGGACGCTGCCTGCTCTGCTCTCCTCTGCTCTCCTCTGCTCTGCTCTGCTCTGCCTGTCGAGTGAGCGCGTCGGGCGCTGTGGGGGCGCTCTGTTACAGTAATATCGATACTTTTAGAAACCAGTCATGTATCCAGATGCGCCGTTTTGCATCGATACTTTTGACAACTATACAAAGATGTGCAACAGGTTGTTGTCTTCTGGGGGGAACTAGTTGGGGTGCACGTACCATTTCGGTAATGGGCTTATGAAGTGACTCGGAATATCTACTTATTATCTTGGTAATATATTAATTCATGTTTCTACGTACCCCCTGCAATGTGCTCACATAGCCAATTTTGGGAACCACTGGTCTAGAATGACATAATCAGTAGCTCCATTGACATAGTCTCGAAAGAAATGAAAACACGGAATTCTTTTTTTTATTCCACTTTAAAAATGCCAGTACTTCTGTAGTCCAGGGAATAATTCCTTACTTTGGAAGCGGGAGACCTGGGTTCGATCCCCACTGTGTGCCTCTCTCAATCTGTCTTGGCATCTCATTTTCGAATGAAAGCAACTATTGGCTACGTGTCCAAAAGCAATTTGTTCAGAGGAATGAGAAACATAATCGGAATCGGAAAACCTTTATCGTTCCCTGCACATAGCAGTGGAAATTTTTCTTAGATGTGTGCATACGTGCGCAAAAGAAACATAAAAACACAGTTTAGTATAACATAAAAACAGGCAACTGACACAAGCAAGATACAGAATGACACAAGTAAAAACAGAATAAAAACCTTAAAAAGAACATTAAAAGATGTCACAGTGAATTATTGATGATGTTGATGGCAGATGTGATGATTTTTCCCTAAGCATGTCCTTGCTAAAGGGACCCTGTAGCAACAGCCTGAGGGAAGAAGTTGGAAAGTTGGAACTGCTATTATGATGTGAACAAATGACTAAATGTTTTGGAAGTTGAACTAATAGTTAGCCCATGAGAATGTTAATTCTGATCTGAGAACAGCATCAAAGTGACTGAGGAAAACTGCAGTTAGGCATGACATCTTGTTCATCACATCTCCCTCTGGTGGTGAGATCCAGCAATAGCTGAGAATCTGTAATCTGTGTATTTAGTTACAGTAGCCTGTCATCTGTCATAGAAGTTAGGTGCATGCCCTAACTGAGCGTTTTAGATTTGAAAATGCCGTTTCAAAGCTAAAATGTTGTGTACAAGAAGGCTATTGTCTCACCGAAATGAAAAAGTAACTTGTGTAAAAAGAAAATCCAGTGTTTTCATTTGTTTTGAAAAACAAAAATCTACATAGAGGCTCCAAAATCTCCAGTGTGTGTCTTCTCTTTTTTGTCAAAGAAGACAAAAATAGTAACTCCATTGACATACACTTGAGAGAAATAAAAACACTGAATTATTTTTTTCCTCCATTTTTTTTTCACTTTGATTTAGTCAGTAGCTAGTTCCCTAATCTGAGGGATTACAGTAAATCCTAGTTTTAGAAGCAGTAGACTTGGGTTCCAACCCAAGTGAGTGAGTGAGTGAGTGCCTCTCTTTTCTGTCTTGGCATCTCATTTTCGAATGAAAGCAACTGATACATGTCCAAAAGCATTTGCAATTTGTTCTATAGACCTATACATTAAGGCTATCGTTTCACCTAAATGAAAACACACTGTTAATGGTATGATTACATTTTCTTTATTTTAGGATACACATTAAACACAAATCATTCATTCAGATTGATCAATACACATAGCCTGAGGCGAGACAAGGCAATTTTATTTGTATAGCCCGTTTTTACAAACAGTTTGTCTCAAAGGGCTTTACATGGCATCGTAGCAACATCCTCTGTCCTTAGACCCTCACATCCACTGAGGAAAAACTCTTCATGGTGTGTTGTCATAGCATTGAGCATACTCTTGTAGCATCGTCATCGTCACAGACCGGGGCCATTTTGGGTTTAGTATGTGGTTCGGCTGAGTTGTCTCGCCAGGTCGTCTCGCCCGATTTGAGTGAAGATCAGACTCGTCACATACAATGCGCGTATAGTGTACATGGAGATAATCCGCCGTGTGAGGACGTTGATGCTGATCACATCCATATGGTCGTAGCAGGAAATGCCATTAAAACCCTCGATGATCTCCCATGAGAGCAACAGTTTCACTCGTTTCACATCCACTTCACAGAGGTCCTTCAGTGCCTCTCGTAAGGGTCTCTTTAAGTTGGTATAGTTAAAGAATTCCACGCACTCTAAGCTGTTGTGCTCCTCCAGATCAGTCACTTTGATACGAGGGTCCTGGTGTTGAAGTAGATCAACTATGACGGTCCAAGCGACATCCCTTGTCAAGTAGGACCACATCATATCAATCAAACACTCAGGGTATTCCTCACACATGTTTGACCACTGATTCTTAACCATCTGGTCAATTTTGTGTGTCAGATCACTATTCAGAGGCAGTGTCCCGTATTCTTTTAGATCTGTGACCATCTTAACAAAGACTTCATAATGTTTCCTTAGATAGTTTGCAAGTGTGGATTTCCGAGTTAGTTTCATTGTAACCTTGGATAGTCTTGTCTCTGTGATCACTGGGGTGGGGTGTTGTCTTATAGGAACTGTCCAGAGGGAGGAAGGGCTACTTTGTCATCTGCTCAAGGCTGCAAAGCAAACATTCGACCAACCAGAGGTGAAACAACCCACTGCTGTATCAGACCAGGCTGAGTTAAAGTATATAGCATATATATGTAGTCTAGAATTTCACACATTGTCTTACAACAACTTTAAACTTCTCATCTGGTTATTGGAATTACACACTAGCAAGACATGGCTGTACAGTCCTACCTGGACAAATTGAACCAATCTCATCTGTTCTCAAGCTATTGTTTCATTACATTCATTAATGCATCTCCTCTCCCCCGACGGGCGGGGCTCCCCCCTCCCTCCTCTCTCACAACACACACACGTGCAGGCAGACAGCGGAGAAAGAGAGGAGACGAGAGAGGAGTGTTGCCGTTACAGTTTTTTTCAATTGCTAACAAGCAGTGGTCGAAACTGAAGTCACATTTTCAAAACTCTTAACACAGTCTGCAAAACACAAGTCCATGTGGACCAAACTGTGAAGCACTTTTCATTGCTTTCACACTAAATGCATTGAGTGACCACAGTCACCAAAACTCATGGATTCTTCTCTCAGTTACTAGTTCACCACCTGCAAAACACTAGACTTTTACAGCGCATTTTTCAAATGATAACACATTTTGTTCAAAACAGTTAAAAACACAATCAAAACAGAATGATGGGAGGGAGGGAGGGAGGGGATGGGGGGGCGTGGGGTATTTCTGTTGCAGGAACATTTGAAATCAAAAATAATTTATTGAATAAAATAAATAAAAATATTCTGCAACTCCAAACACAAGTGAGGTTAGTTTCCAGCTCAAAACCGATCCAGGTGATCTGTGTTTGGCCTCATTAGAAACCATATGAAAAGGTGAGGCGGGGCAAGGAGAGGGAGAAGAGGAAGGAGAGGAAGACCAGAGTTGTGTTGTTTTTTTTTTTTACTTACATTATTCTACCTCTGGAGATTCTGCATTTTTCAGTTTACAGTAAACTCTTTATTTTTTGTAAGTCCACAGAGAAAATCCATTTTCTTGACGTAAATTGCTGCATTCCTGATTCATTCTTGTTGCAATATATTATCTAGAACACTCAAAGTGCAAAGATGTTGCAGTATTTATTTTATAATAAAACTGATTTACTGATTTTGAAAAAAAAATACAAACTTCAAAGATCAAATTTATTTTAAGTAATGTTCTTTGTTGTTAGTGTTTTGTAGTTCAGTGTGCTAAGAGTGACACTGTTTGTTTCCATAGTGATACTATGTGCTAGTGTTGTGGTTGAATGAGCTGATTTTGAGACATGTATGAAGTGTTTTGTTGGTGAGGCACCGTTTTGGGGAAGAGATTAACTGTTTAGCTGAGATGCCTGATGGAAACGCTGGCTGTTTTGAACATGCGACTTCAGTTTTGACCACTGCTTGTTAGCAATCGAAAAAAACTGTAATATCGCCGTTTTATATTCTTACGGATAAATTCACCCTACGTGCGTTTAGTTCTGTGTAACTCTGTTACTCATGTCCAAACGCTCTGGACGCTGCCTGCTCTGCTCTCCTCTGCTTTGCTCTGCCTGTCGAGTGCGAGCGCGTCGGGCGCTGTGGGGGCGCTCTGTTACAGTAATATCGATACTTTTAGAAATCAGTCATGTATCCAGTTGCGCCGTTTAGCATCGATACTTTTGACAACTATACAAAGCTGTGCCGTTAATATGTAGCGGAAAAAACACCCAATCTGGCAACACCTATCAGCTGTTTGGATCAGCGGCGCATGGAAGAGACGGAGTGATACAGCGCGTCGCGTAGCCTGTCTGTGTGGAGGAATACTGACCCAGTTGTTAGTAAAAGCAAAGATACTCTATTTATTTTGTAAACCGTCTTTGGTAAAAGATGACGGGGCCACACCGGACGCGCGAGCCACGGCCCGCCTCCTGTTCACATCAATCGCTTATTTCTCCGCGCGGTCGAGAAGCGCTTCTGCCCCTCAGCTGTGTGTGTGTGTGTGTGTGTGTGTGTGTGTGTGTGTGTGTGTGTGTGTGTGTGTGTGTGTGTGTGTGTGTGTGTGTGTGTATGTGTGTGTGTGTGTGTGTGTGTGTGTGTGTGTGTGTGTTTCTCTCTCACGCTCTGTTAGGATTAATAAACACAATTAGGCTACAAACGTACACACATTGGACTCTGGTATTTGTCACGTTCTAACTCGGTTCCTTTTTGGGAAAGTAAAGTAGTAACTATAACTAATACTAGCTACTGGTTAAAGGTGCTAAAATAATAGCTGCCTGTGGTTCGATATGGGCTGAGGCATTAATTTAGAAAAATAATAGCTTGGAGAAACATATTGAGGAAAAAAAAGAAAAAGAAAAAAGAACTATGAACTAGTTCAGTTTTGGAACCGTGAACTTAGTTCAAAATTTTGAATTATGAACTATGAACTGAACTAGTTCATTTTAAAATTTGTGAACTGAACTTTGAACTAGTTCATGTAGAAAGTGAACTTTCCCTACACTGGCTGTGCAACAGGTTGTTGTCTTCTGGGGGAACTAGTTGGGGTGCACGTACCATTTCGGTAATGGGCTTATGAAGTGACTCGGAATATCTACTTATTATCTTGGTAATATATTAATTCATGTTTCTACGTACCCCCTGCAATGTGCTCACATAGCCAATTTTGGGAACCACTGGTCTAGAATGACATAATCAGTAGCTCCATTGACATAGTCTCGAAAGAAATGAAAACACGGAATTCTTTTTTTTATTCCACTTTAAAAATGCCAGTACTTCTGTAGTCCAGGGAATAATTCCTTACTTTGGAAGCGGGAGACCTGGGTTCGATCCCCACTGTGTGCCTCTCTCAATCTGTCTTGGCATCTCATTTTCGAATGAAAGCAACTATTGGCTACGTGTCCAAAAGCAATTTGTTCAGAGGAATGAGAAACATAATCGGAATCGGAAAACCTTTATCGTTCCCTGCACATAGCAGTGGAAATTTTTCTTAGATGTGTGCATACGTGCGCAAAAGAAACATAAAAACACAGTTTAGTATAACATAAAAACAGGCAACTGACACAAGCAAGATACAGAATGACACAAGTAAAAACAGAATAAAAACCTTAAAAAGAACATTAAAAGATGTCACAGTGAATTATTGATGATGTTGATGGCAGATGTGATGATTTTTCCCTAAGCATGTCCTTGCTAAAGGGACCCTGTAGCAACAGCCTGAGGGAAGAAGTTGGAAAGTTGGAACTGCTATTATGATGTGAACAAATGACTAAATGTTTTGGAAGTTGAACTAATAGTTAGCCCATGAGAATGTTAATTCTGATCTGAGAACAGCATCAAAGTGACTGAGGAAAACTGCAGTTAGGCATGACATCTTGTTCATCACATCTCCCTCTGGTGGTGAGATCCAGCAATAGCTGAGAATCTGTAATCTGTGTATTTAGTTACAGTAGCCTGTCATCTGTCATAGAAGTTAGGTGCATGCCCTAACTGAGCGTTTTAGATTTGAAAATGCCGTTTCAAAGCTAAAATGTTGTGTACAAGAAGGCTATTGTCTCACCGAAATGAAAAAGTAACTTGTGTAAAAAGAAAATCCAGTGTTTTCATTTGTTTTGAAAAACAAAAATCTACATAGAGGCTCCAAAATCTCCAGTGTGTGTCTTCTCTTTTTTGTCAAAGAAGACAAAAATAGTAACTCCATTGACATACACTTGAGAGAAATAAAAACACTGAATTATTTTTTTCCTCCATTTTTTTTCACTTTGATTTAGTCAGTAGCTAGTTCCCTAATCTGAGGGATTACAGTAAATCCTAGTTTTAGAAGCAGTAGACTTGGGTTCCAACCCAAGTGAGTGAGTGAGTGAGTGCCTCTCTTTTCTGTCTTGGCATCTCATTTTCGAATGAAAGCAACTGATACATGTCCAAAAGCATTTGCAATTTGTTCTATAGACCTATACATTAAGGCTATCGTTTCACCTAAATGAAAACACACTGTTAATGGTATGATTACATTTTCTTTATTTTAGGATACACATTAAACACAAATCATTCATTCAGATTGATCAATACACATAGCCTGAGGCGAGACAAGGCAATTTTATTTGTATAGCCCGTTTTTACAAACAGTTTGTCTCAAAGGGCTAGTAACAGTGTAAATTTCAGCCGCAGTCCCAAGGCAGGTTTCTAAAAAACATAACACAGAATTTTAAAACCTTGTGATGACAAGTCATACAGTGGACAATTACAAGACAGAGCACAGACTGACAATATCAAGGTAAAACAGACGCAGACAAACAAAATAAGAACAGACAAATTTGACCCACAGTTAAAGAACAATATACCATACATGCCCGGGAACAGACATCAGATTTAAACAGTATTTAAACTATGTGAGTGCATGTCTTATTTGTTTTTAACCAATGTTTGAGATTTTTTTTAAAGACTAAATAGTTGTCGCAGTTTCTGATGTGTGGTGGTAACTTATTCCAAGATTGTGTACCTCTTACAGAACTGACCATTTGACAAAATTTTGTTCTGCGCCTCGGTACATTACAGTCACCTCTTGTTAAGGCTCTGGTTCTTCGTCCTTCATTATTTTTTCTCTGAATAAATTTATTCAGTGGTGGTGGGGCAAGTGCGTTTAAAACTTTGAAGATGAGACAGACATCCATAAAAATCTGATAGCTGTCTAAATCAAGAATGTTAAACGTTTTTAAAACATTACAATAATGAAAATGAAGAGGTTTCCTGTCCAAAATCTTAACTGTCTTTTTGAAGAGAGACTTGATGGGTTTCAATATACTATATATATATATATTGCTTACAACTTTAAACTTCTCATCTGGTTATTGGAATTACACACTAGCAAGACATGGCTGTACAGTCCTACCTGGTCATATGGAACCAATCTCATCTGAGTGACCGATTTAAAAATGTCAGCTTCGATAGGTTTCTGGCCATCTCACACAAACAGGCAATGGCTGCACACGGAGAAACCTTTGCAAAGCACCACCAAAACCTATGCGATACTCTAAGAAAGGCGCTAATGGGGAAACTCTTGATGGATCGGATGGATCTTAACCGGTCAGCTCCACCTGCTCCACGTAAAAAGAGAGCTTCCGACACAGACAAACTCGAGCTGAGCTTGAATAGACTTTCTATCAAGGATCGACTTGGTCCTCGGCGACGTCTCTTCAAGTCTACATCCCTTGCAAAAGAAGAACCACATGCCACTCACGGCTCCCACAAGGAGCAGTGTCGGGTGTCGGTAAAGGATCGGCTGGGTGGTCATGTGAGAGTGGCTTGTAAGAGGCGACAGAGAAGAGTCCGCGTCAGGATGGATAAACACAAGGAGTATCCCTACCTTGAGGGGGACTTACATTGAGGCATTGCACTGCAGCTCTAACTCCAACTAACTTTTTTGGAGAAAATAAAGTGTAACTCTTCTGGAAAAAAATCCACATGGAGATGTATAAAATGTGAAAACTAAGATATTCTTTGTGTCTCTGTCTCTCTGTGTGTTGGTAGCATGTTGTTTTACACATGATAGAGGTTTGTTGATGCAGGTGGCTGTTGGTGCAGCCTGATAGAGCTCAGATGGATCTGTGCAAACACAGACAGAGTGCAAGACACCATGGCCAAACTACAAAGTGCAACAGACACATGATAATGACAGTTCAAAATGTGCTAAAGAGAGAGGAGAGGAGAGGAGGAATGACATGCAGGAAAGGGCTGCTTGCTGCAGGATTTGAACTGGGGCTGCCTGCAGTGAGGACTGCAGCCTCAACACATGGGGAAGCTGCTCTACCAACTGTGCTTAACCAGAACCCTAAAATAATGATATCTTGATAACGCATTTACACATGATGGAATGGAAGTATAGAGTGCAAAACACAAAGTAATGACACATTCCAGAATAAGACTTAAGAGGTTTATTCTCGTAACACACATACACATAATAAAGGTATGTTCACAGCGCATTTGGTGCTTTATAACAAGACATAGAAGATTATACAGCAAAATACAAAGAAATAACACACTCCAGAATACAACTTTATGCTGATAATGCATTTACACATGATAGATGTTTATTCACTACACATTCATTCAGTGTTGTAAGAAATCGTTGAGTATACAGAAAGGAAAAACAAACAAGCTATTTGTCAAAGACAGCTCATTCAGTGTTGTAAGAAATCGTTGAGTATACAGAAAGGAAAAAAAAAAGCTATTTGTCAAAGACAGCCAATTCTTGGTCTTAACTTGTAAAGAGTCTGCCTAACACAGCCCCAGTCCTTAGAACCAGATGGACAACATGGCTTGTACCATTTGCTCATGAAGGTCATTCTTCTCCTCCATGTTCTCAGCCTCTCTGACATCCCGTCCCCTATAAGGCCGAACAAACAGCGACTGTGGCTCAGCTCCCTCTAGCATCGTATTTCTGTAGAAGGGAGATGGCGGGCCACTCTTCTCTGATACCACCGCCTTGGCTGAAGTTTTCCCCTCCGGAGCCGACTTTCCCCTCGGAGGCCGATTTTCCTCTGGCAAGTCATGATTGTAGAAACACTTTGTGCCTAAAAGGCAGATTCCATGGCCTGCACGGAAGTTTCGACACGGTGTGTTCTTCATATAATCCCTATGGTTCTGAATCAGCTTCTGTTTGTAGTCTTTATCTACAATCCAGTACTTGCTAGAGATGTAGAAATCTGAAAATGTCCTACACACTGGACAACATTTCACAATGTTGTCAGCTTGGTCCTTTACATTTCTCCATGCTTGGATGCACGTCAGACAGTAACAATGGTTACAGTTAGACAGAATGCCGAATAAGCGTTCTTTGGGATACTCCTTGTTAAACACCCGCTCTTTGCATGCACGACATATCATGTCTTTACTGCGCTGCCAGGCAAGCTGAAACCCTCCATGTCTCTCAATAGCCCTCTTCTCGCACAACAATCTTTGCAGGTCCATGGATTTCACTGCTGCTGTTGCCATTGTGGTGTTGAATACCTGATGACAGATGTGAAGACTATCACTGTTAGTCGTCTCTTTTATCTAGGTGAACCATCCAATCACAGACTGAGTATTTGAATATCAGACAACCCCCTCATTTCAGTGGTGGGGTGTGTGTGTGTGTGTGTGTGGGGGGGGGGTAGTATTGTAGACTGTATTCTATTGCACCAAATAAAGAAATAATATCAGTAAATGTTAGGGGGGTGAAAAAAAAACGTATCCACTGTCCCATAGGACCTAGACAGGCAGTCCATTTCAACATTGAGAATCACTCTCAACATTTGATGTGTTACCTTTGCCTATGACATGCTTTGAAGTTGAAGTTTTGTGTCCCCCACTTTGGTTTTGTGCAATGAAATGTTAGATTTTGGCTGAGTAACTTCTGAAGATAATGACTGTTTTTTCTTCTGTTGCAACTGGAGCCGTTGCTGGGGCTGGGGCTGGTGTGACTCCGTTCCGTGAATGCTGCATTCCTGGCATTCCTGCTGTTTATAAGGCTGCCCGTGGTGGTGGTGTTGTTGTTGTGGCTGCTGCTGGGATAAGCCACTCGCATTTCCTTTTTGCATAGGTGGAGCCGAAGGACAGATAGTAGACACTGTAGTCTCAAACCAGCTCCCAGGTACATCTAATAACAAAGTTGTAGCATATCTCCTCGGTGGCCACTGACACCTGCGGTTAAAGCAGTTATCCACAACTTCAGGACCTGCAGAGCTCATGCAGTAGCGAAACAACAGATAGATGTAGTATCTGGATAGTTTGCGAGCATCCATGACTATCTGGTCGGGGATAGGTGCTTCATGACCCACCATCGCCGCCTTACATTCCATGCGGTGGAGAGACTCTAGATCTGCTTTGGGTACATACAACATATCGGCTCTCTGCCACATATCTCGCAAAAGTTGCAAGGTGATCTGAAGTTTACTTCCATCTTTGAACACTGTGTCACACAAAAACCCTGTTGCTGGCCCACCTGCCACTATCAGACACTCGAAGAGCAGCACAGAGGCGTGTTCAGAAAACACAATCTCTCTACGAACACAAGCATTCATCTTGACTCTACTACCCACAGATGTGGTGGAGGAAGATAAACAGTTAGAAGAGTCAAGTAAAAATTAGAATGAGAAATGGAGCAGGTGAGGAAGGAAACCAGAAGCAGTGTTGTCGAAAGGTTGCTAAAAATGGTTATGGAGCATGATCTATATCACGTCAAGACTCTGAATTACAATGACTTGCGAGGAGTAACGGAGTGGCTTGGGGTAAAACACGACAACTTCCCGCTCCAACACGACGAAGACATTGTTACAGGACTCAAGATGTTTGTGGAAAAGTATAACCTCAAAAATGTAGGCGTGATGAGTATCAACGAACAACCTCAGATTACGGGGAAAAATCGCCTAGTGGTTTACATAAAACAACCGGGAAGCAACAGCAGTAAAAGCGACTCAGTAGTCTTGTTCCTCGTGCTCAAATGTGGTGTGAAAACACCTTACACTCAGGAGTCTATTCAGCTGATGAGGAAAACAAGGGAAATACTTGCAAATCCCATGTCTGCGATTTTTCCCTCCTTTGCAATTCATCCCCCAGAAGAAATACAACCCATTGCTCAGCAGGATCGGCCTGTAATAGACCTCTTCCTGCCCTCAACGTACAATACAACCAAAACCAGAATACCTACAGTCACCGCAGACAACTTTAGGCGAAAATACGAGCCTCTGCAGTCTACCGCTACTCCAAATCCATGGAGTGTTTTCACTAACATCACAGCAACAGCAACAACACACCGTGACTTGAAATGTCAATTGAACTTGGAAAAAATGATGACTGAGCCAAGCAATATAATAGGGCGAGGAGGCTTCGGGGTAACCGTTAAAATCAACGAAAATCTTGTTGCGAAAACATGCCTATTTCCAGAAATGATCGACTGGAGCTTACCGTCCATATACAATGAATTTGATCGCTATGCACACATTGCCTCGCAAATGGAAGAGCTCATGATAGGGACATCGATGAATCACCCTAATATCCTCAGCACATTAGGTGGTTTCTGGTGTGACATCTCCGGCTATCAGCTTGGAGGTAGAGCCGTAATTATTATGGAACGAGCCTTGTTTTCGTTACAGGAGTTCATGTGGTATGTAGATACCTGTAACACCTCAGTTCTACCCGCCGTGGAACTGGACACCCTGCAAGGGTTGGATTACTTGAGATCCAGAACCATCCAACACAGGGATTTTACATGCAGGAACGTGTTGGTTTGTCACCAACCGGATAGAAAGCCCATACCTGTCACTTTCAAGATCAGTGACTTTGGAACAGCTAGCAACTTCTCTACACCAGATCATCCGCGGGGCAATCAGACTAACATGGCTCCTGAGACGCTGTGGTGCTTGGACACAGCCACCGGTAGTGACATTTTTAGCTGGTACTGTGTGATGTGGGAGTTGCACAGCAAGTCGCCCTTAGTGAAAAACCGGGGGTCTGATCAACACTTTTGTAAAAGCACATATGCTGAAAATCTATCCAGTCTTGTCGGGGTTTACAGCCCAGAGAATGAGGAAGTGTTCGAGCTGAGCTACATGAAAGCGTTCAACGCACGTGAGCTTCATGCTAAACATAAAAGCAAAAGGCCAAGCATCAGCACTATAATGAAAAGTCTGCAAGATCTCGGCTCAAATATAGCGGACCAAGAATTTATCACTATGGGGGTGCTCTGCATTACACTGTTCCCTCAGGAGAGATGGTCTCCTTCAAAACTCCTCAACCTCGTCCGATACCAGCACCTGAGTAAAGACATCGACGACGCTTCCAAGTTCCACATTTCCAAACAGATGCCGCTGGCCGTACGGGTAGGGGAGTATGAGCCGACTGACATAATAGTCAATGATAACTGTGTCCCAGAGCGACTTCAAAATCTGTTGAGCGATACATCCACCGCAGAATCCCCTGTTATGGTGATCAGATCAGATTCAAAAGTTTATTATGGTTTTGATTTTGTGAGACTGGCTCCTGGTCTTATCCAGCCTTATGACTGGTACTCAAAGAAGGTCAAAGATCTTGGAGACCTACACAAGAGCAAGTACAAAAAACGTAAGGCTCCCGACACTGACAACCCCGTCGAGGCTAGACGAGGCAGACATGTGACTCTCAGGCCCTGTGAGAATGAAGAGGGTAAAATCTCTGTTGCTGGTACCAATAACTCTAACCTGACTTTAGACTTAGTAAGTGCCCAACAGGCACCGCAACCGCCAAGCCAAATTGCCTACAAGGTGGGCCCGGACAAGGTGGTGGACCAGCTACAGGATAGGGTGATTTTACGAGTAAAGAAGGCTGAAGGGGAGCTAGACGCTGTCATTGCTATTCTAAAAAGCAATGATGAGAAGGAAATTACACTTTTCAAAGAAAACGTAATCCTACTGTCACAAAAGTTGACCCGAATGTGCCCTCTTATTTTTGCGGGTCCCTCTCATGATTTGTGTAAGTGCTCCAGGCACAGTGATATGTTCATGTTCCAGTATGCACAGCTATTTCCAGACTACAAGCAGGTGTCTAACTGGGACTTATCCGACTCACCTAACTCGGTTGAGGCCTTCCTGCTACAGATCTTTCTCACACTGAAGACAGCCTTAGATGTAAAGCTGTTACCCACACACATGACAGACTTTAGCGATATTATCATTGGCAATGGAGCGGTAATGATAAATATCCTCACTTATCTCAGTAGGAACTTTAAAAATAATGTAATGTTTGGTGAACAATGCAGCAGCCTGCACAGTCTCTGTACTTCTCTGGCGGCAAAACATTTACCCGACTCACATCTATGCACACAGCTTAGCAATCTAAGCACTCGGTCGTCAGCCTCAGATGTGCTGAGCAATGCAATTGAATGCTTGTCGTCTGCCTCGAATCCCAGGAGGACGTGCCCATCCCTTTTAAAGCTAGAAAGTAAACAATTTTCGCTCAGGGATTATTTCGCCGACCTACCCAACTGGCTGAACCACATGGGTGAAAAGGAGGAATGGCATGATAGAAGCAGTGCAAAACTGCTGTTGTATGGGAACCTACTGCCTTTCAGAGGCAACCAAACTGCAAAGAGTTTGGGTGACACCATGCTGAGTACAGTGGTTAAAAACATAGTGCTGAGAATGAGAGTCAAAATATTCAAAGAGACAAGGGTAGAAGTGACATCACTGGATTTCACGCAGGGTTTGATAAAGGTCACTTTGAACAACTCAGCACTCGCTGCAGTTTCTAACCTTGATCAACTAGACCAGGCGATGGTACTAACCAACAACTGCTGTTTCACACACGACACAGTTTCGCTGACAGAGTCAAGGTGGGCCCCTGTCATAATGTTTGCAAAAGAGAAGAGACTGGGTCCTCTGCAGGAGTTGACTGTTGAATATTACAGGATGACAATCCTCGTAGTTCTACTTAGCCCACAGGGACCTGTGACATCTGTCAGAGACTTATTCCAGGGCATAAAAACTTTTGGCAGCACAGCATACTAAATTCAAACCAATTCGTTCTCTCTGCTGTCTGTCAAGAATCCGATGTACAAATGGCAACTCTGTCATGAAACTTTGGGGAGTTTGAATGAAAATGTTGCATAGTGTTTTAATGAAAACAAAACCAAAAACACTGTCAAGGATTTTAGGACATGGGACATTATTTTACGTTTTATTGTTATTATTTTTTCCAACTTGAGGTTTTCATACAATTGTTGTGTGATGTTTCTTACACCATTTCAAACTGCTCAATAAACTCTGTAATGAACTTGCATTGTCTGTCAGTGTCTGCCTTTTTTGGAAATGGAGAGGTGTTGACTGTAGCTCGGTCAGAGACAGACTGAGGACGCTTCATGTGCAAAGCTGAAGAGAGGGTGTGGTTAAAGAAACTTTTCAGCCCACTTTTTTACACTTCTCCTCTTTCCAAGAGATTTTGTGAAATCCTTTTTTCTATTGCAACAATTATAAAACAAGAAATGAATGAAATGTAGGGCATATTTTCCACAATAACTACATATGTTCATGTTCTAGTCATTGTATATTATTACTGCTTGTGAGTTACTAATGAACACACACTTATCTTCTTTTTTTTCTTCATTATCGTTGTCAGTCACTATTTGTTTTAATGATACCAAAACAAATTAAAAAAGAAACACGCTATTACGCTATTGTTATTATTTTGTAAAAGTCACTTTTTATTTAGTAGAGACGGCAGCCCTGTTGTACATGCCCAGACACCTCTTTCGTTGAACTATTGTGTGATGTTTCTTCTGCTGTCAATAAAATGTCCCATTGGTTCACATCCTCAGTTTCGTGTGGTATTCAACTTGAGGTTTTCATAGAATTGTTATGTGATGTTTCTTACACCATTTGAAACTGCTCAATAAACTCTGTAATGAACTCAGCCAGTGTCATGCCTTTATCTTTTTTTTTTTAACTGGAGAGGTGTTGACTGTAGCTCGGTCAGAGGCAGACTGAGGACGCTTCTTGTGTGAAGCTGAAGAGGGGGCGTGGTTAAGACAACTATTCAGCCCACTTTTTTACACTCCTCCTCTTTTTTTGAACGGTCCAAATTTTTCTTTTTCTCTGAAAAACTACGCTGTATCTGTCTGCCAAACCCATCGCTCTCTCCGTTGTCAGTCAAGAATCCGATGCACAAATGGCAACTCTGTCATGAAACTTTGGGGAGTTTGAATGAAAATGTTGCATAGTGTTTTAATGAAAACAAAACCAAAAACACTGTCAAGGATTTTAGGACATGGGACATTATTTTACGTTTTATTGTTATTATTTTTTTCCAACTTGAGGTTTTCATACAATTGTTGTGTGATGTTTCTTACACCATTTCAAACTGCTCAATAAACTCTGTAATGAACTTGCATTGTCTGTCAGTGTCTGCCTTTTTTGGAAATGGAGAGGTGTTGACTGTAGCTCGGTCAGAGACAGACTGAGGACGCTTCATGTGCAAAGCTGAAGAGAGGGTGTGGTTAAAGAAACTTTTCAGCCCACTTTTTTACACTTCTCCTCTTTCCAAGAGATTTTGTGAAATCCTTTTTTCTATTGCAACAATTATAAAACAAGAAATGAATGAAATGTAGGGCATATTTTCCACAATAACTACATATGTTCATGTTCTAGTCATTGTATATTATTACTGCTCGTGAGTTACTAATGAACACACACTTATCTTCTTTTTTTTCTTCATTATCGTTGTCAGTCACTATTTGTTTTAATGATACCAAAACAAATTAAAAAAGAAACACGCTATTACGCTATTGTTATTATTTTGTAAAAGTCACTTTTTATTTAGTAGAGACAGCAGCCCTGTTGTGCATTCCCAGTCACTCTTTCGTTGAACTATTGTGTGATGTTTCTTCCGCTGTCAATAAAATGTCTGGTTGGTTCACATCCTCAGTTTCGTGTGGTAATTCAATTTGAGGTTTTTTCATAGAATTGTTGTGTGATGTTTCTTACACCATTTGAAACTGCTCAATAAACTTTGTAATGAACTCGGCCAGTGTCATGCCTTTATCTTTTTTTTTAACTGGAGAGGTGTTGACTGTAGCTCGGTCAGAGGCAGACTGATGACGCTTCTTGTGTGAAGCTGAAGAGGGGGCGTGGTTAAGACAACTATTCAGCCCACTTTTTTACACTCCTCCTCTTTTTTTGAACGGTCCAAATTTTTCTTTTTCTCTGAAAAACTACGCTGTATCTGTCTGCCAAACCCATCGCTCTCTCCGTTGTCAGTCAAGAATCCGATGCACAAATGGCAACTCTGTCATGAAACTTTGGGGAGTTTGAATGAAAATGTTGCATAGTGTTTTAATGAAAACAAAACCAAAAACACTGTCAAGGATTTTAGGACATGGGACATTATTTTACGTTTTATTGTTATTATTTTTTCCAACTTGAGGTTTTCATACAATTGTTGTGTGATGTTTCTTACACCATTTCAAACTGCTCAATAAACTCTGTAATGAACTTGCATTGTCTGTCAGTGTCTGCCTTTTTTGGAAATGGAGAGGTGTTGACTGTAGCTCGGTCAGAGACAGACTGAGGACGCTTCATGTGCAAAGCTGAAGAGAGGGTGTGGTTAAAGAAACTTTTCAGCCCACTTTTTTACACTTCTCCTCTTTCCAAGAGATTTTGTGAAATCCTTTTTTCTATTGCAACAATTATAAAACAAGAAATGAATGAAATGTAGGGCATATTTTCCACAATAACTACATATGTTCATGTTCTAGTCATTGTATATTATTACTGCTCGTGAGTTACTAATGAACACACACTTATCTTCTTTTTTTTCTTCATTATCGTTGTCAGTCACTATTTGTTTTAATGATACCAAAACAAATTAAAAAAGAAACACGCTATTACGCTATTGTTATTATTTTGTAAAAGTCACTTTTTATTTAGTAGAGACAGCAGCCCTGTTGTGCATTCCCAGTCACTCTTTCGTTGAACTATTGTGTGATGTTTCTTCCGCTGTCAATAAAATGTCTGGTTGGTTCACATCCTCAGTTTCGTGTGGTATTCAACTTGAGGTTTTCATAGAATTGTTATGTGATGTTTCTTACACCATTTGAAACTGCTCAATAAACTCTGTAATGAACTCAGCCAGTGTCATGCCTTTATCTTTTTTTTTTTAACTGGAGAGGTGTTGACTGTAGCTCAGTCAGAGGCAGACTGAGGACGCTTCTTGTGTGAAGCTGAAGAGGGGGCGTGGTTAAGACAACTATTCAGCCCACTTTTTTACACTCCTCCTCTTTTTTTGAACGGTCCAAATTTTTCTTTTTCTCTGAAAAACTACGCTGTATCTGTCTGCCAAACCCATCGCTCTCTCCGTTGTCAGTCAAGAATCCGATGCACAAATGGCAACTCTGTCATGAAACTTTGGGGAGTTTGAATGAAAATGTTGCATAGTGTTTTAATGAAAACAAAACCAAAAACACTGTCAAGGATTTTAGGACATGGGACATTATTTTACGTTTTATTGTTATTATTTTTTCCAACTTGAGGTTTTCATACAATTGTTGTGTGATGTTTCTTACACCATTTCAAACTGCTCAATAAACTCTGTAATGAACTTGCATTGTCTGTCAGTGTCTGCCTTTTTTGGAAATGGAGAGGTGTTGACTGTAGCTCGGTCAGAGACAGACTGAGGACGCTTCATGTGCAAAGCTGAAGAGAGGGTGTGGTTAAAGAAACTTTTCAGCCCACTTTTTTACACTTCTCCTCTTTCCAAGAGATTTTGTGAAATCCTTTTTTCTATTGCAACAATTATAAAACAAGAAATGAATGAAATGTAGGGCATATTTTCCACAATAACTACATATGTTCATGTTCTAGTCATTGTATATTATTACTGCTCGTGAGTTACTAATGAACACACACTTATCTTCTTTTTTTTCTTCATTATCGTTGTCAGTCACTATTTGTTTTAATGATACCAAAACAAATTAAAAAAGAAACACGCTATTACGCTATTGTTATTATTTTGTAAAAGTCACTTTTTATTTAGTAGAGACAGCAGCCCTGTTGTGCATTCCCAGTCACTCTTTCGTTGAACTATTGTGTGATGTTTCTTCCGCTGTCAATAAAATGTCTGGTTGGTTCACATCCTCAGTTTCGTGTGGTAATTCAATTTGAGGTTTTTCATAGAATTGTTGTGTGATGCTGTTGAAACCGCTCAATAAACTCTGTAATGAACTTGCATTGTAACAAGAAATTGTTCTTCTATGAAATGTTTTTAAAAAATGTTTAAAATATAATTTAACTGCTGTTTTGTAATGTATTGTCACAGTAGGCATTTGTCTTATTGTTTATTCATAACTATTCATTTTAATACTAAGTATTATTCTCATTATTATTATTTTTTTGATCATGAGTTACTGATGGACACACACACACACACACACACACACACACACACACACACACACACACACACTTATATATTCTGTTTTCTTTATTATTGTTGTCAGTCACTATTTGTTTTAATGAAAACGAACTCAATAAACTATTTCATGAACTTGCTCTGTCAGTCAGTGTTGTGCCCACATAGTATTTCTGAAATGTTTCATATTATTAATTTTTATTATTATTATTATTTCATTGTTACACAAGGATAATGTATGCATACACAGGATTCACACTAAATAAATGAATGTTCAACTTATGTTCGGTACACAAATATCAATAGTCACACAAGTATAACATAGTGTTTTCGAGATGTTGCACACTTTTTCAAACAAAACAAAACCTACACATAGTATTTCTGAAATGTTTCACAAGATTATTATTATTAATATTATCATTTCATTGTTACACAAGGATGATGTATGTATACACAGGATTCACACTAAATAAATGAATTTCAACTTATTTTCGTTACACAAATATCAATAGTGGTAAGTAAAAGTGTAACATTTCACCATTTCAGAGACACACTTAATCAACATTTCTTCTTAACAAAATACCTGTCCAGAGTATTCAGAACAGCCTTAGATTTCTCTGCTTTTTCAGCTGGATTCGAATATGTGGATGAGAGTGTCACAGCGAGGCAAGGTTGTTCTAACTGATTCATACACACACTGTTGGCCAAGCTCTCCAAATATTGTACCATACTGCCACTTTTGTGTCCAGCTACAGGCTTGTTTATTTTCACCACATGGGAGGACATTATTCCATATATATCTCTTCAGGTCCGTTGTCTTGTTTGTCCTTTATGTCAGATTCCACGTTTGAATCCTCCTCAGACAAGTCTGTAGAAGATGTAAGTTTTGCAGGATGGTCGGTGTGATCTTTTTCATCTACAGGTTCCTTGTCATGCTCACAATCAACCTCTCCCTTCTGCACCTGTAACTGAGGACTAGATCTCCGAAGTGAAGATGTGGTATGGTTGTTGAGTTGTGGCTTCACTAGCCCGTGCTGCTTGCCTCCTTTTTTACCACTCAGCAATCTTCTCTCCTTTTGTTCAGAATCACGGCTGCAACCACTGTTTGAGACAGTGAGGTCTGCCTGTAAAGAACAATTTCTCTTTCTGCCTCCCCTAATTTTTCTCTTCCGTTTGCAGTCAGCATTTTCTGAATATGAGTGATGTCCGTCTGTAACGCTCCTGGGCCATCTTCTCTCCTCTTCTTCAAAGTCTCTGTCACTGGAGGTTGAGAGTGTGCGGTCTGCCTTTAAATAACCATCTCTACTTCCACCTCCCCCGATTTTTCTTTTCCGTTTGCAGTCAGCATTTTCTGAATATGAGCGATGTCCGTCTGTAACGCTCCTGGGCAATCTTCTCTCCTCGTATTCAGAATCACTGCCACTGGTGGTTGAGACAGTGAGGTCTGGCTTTAAATAACAATGTCTCCTTCCCCCTCCCCCGAATTTTCTCTTCCGTTTGTACAGCTTGCCTTTGTAATCAAGGGAGTGTTGTTTCTTGGAGGTGACTTTGTTTTTCTTTTTAGCATGAGTCTTTTCCTCTCTGTGAGAAAACTTGGCCATCCTACTACACTTGTCCTCGTCAGACCAAGAGTTTCCCTTCCTCTCTGACACTCTGACACGTTTTACATGGGGCTCAATTGAGTTGTGATCAGAGTCAGATAGTAATGTGCGCTTAAATCCCTCATTCTCCCCTCTTCCACTCCTGGCTGAATTAGAAACTTCATTTCCATCTTCAGACTCTGAATCCACCAGGCGTCGATGCTTGCGCACAGCCTTTTTTGTCTCACACTTGGCCTTTTCTGACCTCCGTTTAAACTGTGAGCATGATGCTTCTTCCTCCTCCTCGTCACTGCTGCTATATTCCGACTCAGTAGATTTGTAACTGCTGCCAGATTCTGGTGCAGTAGATTCATCAGTGGTGCTACATTCCTGCTTAACAGGGTTGTCATTTATGAAGCCGTCATTGTAATCGTAGTCATCAGAACTCTCACATTCATCATGCTCCATAGTATCCGCCAAATTTTCACTAGGGATACCAATGTCATTAAAATCACCATCATCAGCAATATCACCATAAGCATCATCATCATCATATCCTTCTTCCGCCTCACTCCAAGGGTAGTAGTAGTCGTCGTTGTGATCATCAAAGTGTCTGCGGCGAAATCCGAGTCCTCCCTCCACATTGCGCGTTTTCCTGTCACTTTTACAGTTGGATGACTTGGGGGCCTCTGAGGTTGAAGCTAAGTGATCAACCTTATCCACTTTGGCCTGCTGATAATGTGATGATTCTGTCATGACACCAATGTGGTCGTCTTTGTAAAGCTGATTCATTTTCTGACTTTGATCACCTCTCATTTTATGTGGTTCATCCACCGACTGCTCCTCCGATCGTTTCCGGTGTTGATTCTGGGTGTTTTGTAAATAAAACACCTTGTTTCTCCAGTTGTCTGTAGACTCCAAGCAATCAATGAGAGCTTTGCTAAGTCTGTCCTGCAAGTGGTAGTTCTTGAGTGTGTTAACAACTGCTCGGTTGTCAATTACCCATTCCTTCAGGATTGTGGCGTTCTTTTGGTTTAGCAGAGTGTCATCTAATCCCAGTAGAAGACAAACAGCATCTCTCCTGAGATCATCATTGTTGGTCAACCAGGCTTGACTCAGCAGCAGGACCGACAAATTTTTTATCCAGGTCAAAATCGGAGTTGATTCTGGTATGATGATGGTCGAGGACAGACTATCCTCCTTAGCGTTGTCAGTGGTCACAACTTTGTCTTCCCTCCTCTGCTCACAATCTTTACCTTGCTCACGGGGAGCCGATTTAGCATCCAGGGACTTTGTGTTAGAGTGTGAAGAGGACGATCCCTTCTGACGATTGCAGCTGGATCCTCCCCCCTCCCCCTTCAGCTCCCCTTTCTGCAATCTGTTACGACAGGTGCGGAGGCGACTGTCTCCGCTCCCCACTTTCTTCAATTTGTTGTGATAGGTGCGGAGTTTTAAAAAGAGCACCTTTACCATAGCATGCATCTCTATCAACTCTCTGTCCTTGATCTTTCTTGAATCATGTTTGATCTCGTCGTGCCACGTCTTGTGCAGTGCATTTAGTTTGCTCAGGGTCTGGGGTTGGAACCATGCTCTGCAAGCTGTTGCTAATGCACTGTTTTCCCCAAATCTTTTTTTACAGTAGCTGGATGTGATTTCGGCCAACGCATCCCAGTCCTTTCTACCTTGCCGAGTCACCATGTTGATACGCAGCTTTCTCAAGGCTACCTTAACCCCGTTTTCAGAGTTGCATCGCTTCCACATCGCCACGTTCTTTTTCACATTCTCAATTGGACAGTGTAACAGCTCAGCCACAGCAAAAGCGTTGGGGATCTTACTGTCCATGAGTTTAATGCTCAGTTCCAGCAGTTCCACCATGATAGGGTCACAACTGATCTTGCTCTCCAAGTGCTTTGGTAAATAATTGCACCAGTTGTTGGAATGAACACGCTTGATGAATGCTGTCAGTGCACCGTGGTACAACTCCGGATACATGTCGGTGCCGGAGAGGAAGGTATTCCTCGTCATTTCATTTAGCGTGTCATTCCAGCAGCTCACTGGCTCCCCGTTACCCAGCATGCGACAGTGATGCACAGCCCTGCAAAATCTCAATGTGGTTGACGCGTACAGCTGAGGAGCCTGAGTCTGATCCCTTCTCAAAGCCATGACCGGGACCAGGTTCACCCGCTTGCGTCCCGACAGCTTACTGATGCTTCTGAGGTAGACAGTGCGTTTGTCACCGTTGTCATAGTGGAAATGTCTCAAATCGCATCTCACTTGGCTCTCGGTGAAACAGTCCGAATTGGCTGCACACAACTTTTGAGCAGAGTTCATCACGCAGCACATGGGGTTTACATCTTCCACGTCAGAGACAAGTGCTTCCCTATTGTTACTCTGCGTAGAACGGTTATTGTCATCAGTGTGCAGTAACTGGAATGATTGGATTTGTCGAAAGGAAGGAGCGACACCTGTTACGTGTGATGGCATTTCAAGGGCCATGTCCCAGAAGTCAAATTTGTTACTCGTGACCCTCTTCAGCAAGTCGAGGCTCTCCAGACCAGGGACAAACAGAATCTCTTGTAAGAAATAAGAGGTGCCAAAAGTTCCTCCCTTTGTTGTCATAGCAACCGTGTAGGTGCCGATCATAGACCTGCTCTGATCACAGAATGCTAGGTTGGATTTGTCAAAGTACTGTGTGACCACGGGAATAATTTTCTTACCGTTGCCGCTTGTCAAGTCTTTACTCGGTATTGAAAAAAGTGTGTAGCTTCCGCTTGCCAGAAGCACATGTTTGACACCGGCTTTGTCTACACCAGTCATGGATTCAAGCTTGCCGCCCTCTTCAATGTCCACCAGATCCATCAGGGCAAGGAGGAGCCCATGTGAAGGCTTTTGCTTTATGCTACCAGCAGTCTGGATCACTTTGTCCCTGAGAATCCTGTTGATGGTTTTAGGTTTGAATTTCCCCTGTATTCTGGACATTTCCTCTTGCTTGCATCTCATCAGATTCCACACTTCCTTGTACAGTCCTTTGTCGCTTTTACAACTGAAAACATCTTTGCTGGTGAAGAAATCATTTTGGTTGCTGCTCGTGTACCAGGGAGGACGTTGAGTTACAATCACCGTAGGCTTTTTATCGCCCATGTTGAGTTATGAATCACAGAAGACGCTCCCTTGGTTTTCCAGAAGTGTTGTAGCTATGTTTAAGTCAAGGCTGAACTGAAGCGCCTCTTAAAGCCTCACTGGTTCTACTCTCAGTGTCGAATTGGGAAGGGCTTTTACATGCCAGGGTTGAAAAAGCGGCTGATTCGCTGACGTTGTTTGGAAAAAAAACTCCCCTCCCCTCAACACAAATTTTTCCCCTCTCAACTAAATCTAGGTGGAAACATGACCTGAAAGCGGACAAGAGATGAAATGCAGAGTTTATTGAGCTGTTTCAAATTGAGCAAGAAAACAAGAGCTGAAATGCAAGTTGTAACAGTGGCACTCCTTGCGTTTGACATCAAATTGTGAATTCTGAGATACAGAAGGAGGGAAGCCTACCGTGTGTCAAAATATGCAGAGCCCTCTCGTGAACACAACATAAAATGAAAAATAAGGAATAAAAACTCTGTCAGAGTGTTGTTGTTGGTTTTTTAAATATTTTTTATTTTTCATTTGTTTGTTTTCTCATTTAAGACACACTATAGCAGCACCATGATTTGAAAACAGGTCCAAGAGAGCGCGATTGTGCACCTAACTTCTGATTGGATAGAAGGAAATGTGGAGGGGAGGAGACAACAAAACCACGCCCACTGAAGGCCTAGACTCATACAAACAGATCAGTGTGGCTCAGGCGAGGATGGAGTGAAGAGCTCCCGCAGTTGATACATTGTAACACAGAGAGGAATTAGGACAGACTATACAGCGGCTGACAACACAATTCCATTGCAGAGTTTATTGAGCTGTTTCAAATTGAGCAAGAAAACATCACACAACAATTCTATGAAAATAGCCTGTGTGATTTTTGTAAAAGAAACAAAATTAGTGTTCAGTGTTTCTTTTGAGACTGTATGCAACAATTCAGATGCACTACAAATAGTTAACACACTTTATTATGTAGAACACAAAAACTACAGATCATATTCCCGTAGGTAGCTATTTCACACAACTTTTACATTTCATGAAATTTCATTCTGCTGAGTCCAGCAACAGTGAGTCACTGTTGCAGTCAAAGTGGACTTTGCCTTCATGCACAGAAAACCCATAGTCAGGTCCAGGACTCGGTCTCTTCAAATCCCATATTTCCAAAGCATATTTCATCGTCTTGACCATAAGTCCGCAATTCACCTCGGTCCAGTATTTAGACTGCGTCTTCATGGGGACCTTGGTTTTGACATTAAATTGTGAATCCTGAGATACAGAAGGAGGGAAGCCTACCGTGTGTCAAAATATGCAGAGCCCTCTCGTGAACACAACATAAAATGAAAAATAAGGAATAAAAACTCTGTCAGAGTGTTGTTGTTGGTTTTTTAAATATTTTTTATTTTTCACTTGTTTGTTTTCTCAGTTAAGACACAGTATAGCTGCAACATGATTTGAAAACAGAGGCAAGAGAGCGCTATCATGCACCTAACTTCTGATTGGATAGCAGGAAATGTGGAGGGAGGAGAGAACAAAACCACGCCCACTGAAGGCCTAGACTCATACAAACAGATCAGTGTGGCTCAGGCGAGGATGGAGTGAAGAGCTCCCGCAGTTGATACATTGTAACACAGAGAGGAATTAGGACAGACTATACAGCGGCTGACAACACAATTCCATTGCAGAGTTTATTGAGCTGTTTCAAATTGAGCAAGAAAACATCACACAACAATTCTATGAAAATAGCCTGTGTGATTTTTGTAAAAGAAACAAAATTAGTGTTCAGTGTTTCTTTTGAGACTGTATGCAACAATTCAGATGCACTACAAATAGTTAACACACTTTATTATGTAGAACACAAAAACTACAGATCATATTCCCGTAGGTAGCTATTTCACACAACTTTTACATTTCATGAAATTTCATTCTGCTGAGTCCAGCAACAGTGAGTCACTGTTGCAGTCAAAGTGGACTTTGCCTTCATGCACAGAAAACCCATAGTCAGGTCCAGGACTCGGTCTCTTCAAATCCCATATTTCCAAAGCATATTTCATCGTCTTGACCATAAGTCCGCAATTCACCTCGGTCCAGTATTTAGACTGCGTCTTCATGGGGACCTTGGTTTTGACATTAAATTGTGAATCCTGAGATACAGAAGGAGGGAAGCCTACCGTGTGTCAAAATATGCAGAGCCCTCTCGTGAACACAACATAAAATGAAAAATAAGGAATAAAAACTCTGTCAGAGTGTTGTTGTTGGTTTTTTAAATATTTTTTATTTTTCACTTGTTTGTTTTCTCATTTAAGACACACTATAGCAGCACCATGATTTGAAAACAGGTCCAAGAGAGCGCGATTGTGCACCTAACTTCTGATTGGATAGGAGGAAATGTGGAGGGGAGGAGACAACAAAACCACGCCCACTGAAGGCCTAGACTCATACAAACAGATCAGTGTGGCTCAGGCGAGGATGGAGTGAAGAGCTCCCGCAGTTGATACATTGTAACACAGAGAGGAATTAGGACAGACTATACAGCGGCTGACAACACAATTCCATTGCAGAGTTTATTGAGCTGTTTCAAATTGAGCAAGAAAACATCACACAACAATTCTATGAAAATAGCCTGTGTGATTTTTGTAAAAGAAACAAAATTAGTGTTCAGTGTTTCTTTTGAGACTGTATGCAACAATTCAGATGCACTACAAATAGTTAACACACTTTATTATGTAGAACACAAAAACTACAGATCATATTCCCGTAGGTAGCTATTTCACACAACTTTTACATTTCATGAAATTTCATTCTGCTGAGTCCAGCAACAGTGAGTCACTGTTGCAGTCAAAGTGGACTTTGCCTTCATGCACAGAAAACCCATAGTCAGGTCCAGGACTCGGTCTCTTCAAATCCCATATTTCCAAAGCATATTTCATCGTCTTGACCATAAGTCCGCAATTCACCTCGGTCCAGTATTTAGACTGCGTCTTCATGGGGACCTTGGTAATACTGGCCAACTCCACACCCATCTTGTAAAGGTCACTGTCTCGAGGTGACTCAGTGTCCCACATGAGACTCTTCATCTGTTGGCACCAAGGCAAAAATGACTTGTAGTTGGTCACCACTCCAGTCATCAATCTCATCACCCCCAGCCCCATGGGCACTATGTTGTAGTCAGTCCCGCATAGTGCCATGAAAAACAGTTTTGTCATTCGCTCTGTCTCGTCTTGAATCACATTGAATTTTATGCGCATGAAAAGATGACGCCCTGCTTGACTCAACTTTAAAAAGCGGCCGTAGCTGCCCCTGGGCACCTTCCCATCCATGTAGGTCTTGCTTAACCTCTTGAGGCCGTTAAAGGTCTTAACCTCGTCTTTGCTTAGGACCACCTCGTCATCTCCACCGTCGTCCAGGTCAAGCTCAGGCACACCAGCCTCTGAAAATGATAGCTTCTCATCAGTGCATGGATGACTGTTACCTTCTGACTCACTCTGCGGAGTCTTCTTGGATGTGGGGCACAGTGTTTCAAAAATGTAACGGACCGTGTTTTTTCCAGCAGAGTATACAGAAAGTCCCAGACCGTTCACTATCAGGTCTTGATGCTTTGACTCAAAGAACCTGGACATAAACAGGCGGTAGAGGGATCCCCTGATCCCGCCCAAGAACAGGTACCTAGCTACATCTTCCTTGAGATTGATCCTGCTCTGGTTATCCAGAATGTCTTCAAATGCGGCATGCTGCTCTCGAGTTAGCAGAAGCATGTGTTCCTCTTCTGCTGTGATATCGCATAGCGCTCGGAACCTATTTTCACTTGAAGACAGGTCGAGGGCTGACGGCGTGGTTGAGTTGCCGGGAGGTGCAAATAGCAACTCACCAAAGGGAGACACGTGCATATCTCTCCCCTCGCGGTAGGTCTTGTTGTCCATCCTCATAGTGATGCTTTCGCGACCACAAGCTGTCAGCACCGCCACTATGTCAGAGTCTCCAGTGCAGATGGTCACACTGCCCTGCAAAGCATTTGCCAACTCTACCAGCAGCACATCAGCCTCTGTACCACTGCACCGCTGGCATATGTCATGCAAGATAGACACTTGGTGAGTCTCGGGGTCTGCAAAAGTCACCAGAAAGACACCGTCGACCCCCTCAGGTCTGATGGTTGAACCGGTGATGTAACTGTGGTTTGACATGTCACACCCTGGCAGTTCCAGATTGACAAGTGCCTCCGTGTCATCATCATCGAACTCCTGGTACTTCTGGTGGAATGACACTAAGTTACTGAACGAGCTTCCCTCGGTGAGCTTGTCTTCAGAGCAGTTTCCCTTTGCGCCGGTCACTAGAAACAACTTGTTTTTCATCCCCATGTCTGCCAACAGTTCCATCATCTTGTATTCTATGGCGTGCATATTATGCTTACAAAAGTCAATATGAGGTACAGGTGGACGTTTGTCTCTCATCTCCCTCACTGCTGGCTTTTGAGCCCCTGCGCCGTCCTTTACAAGCACTACACATCGGCTGCCTGCATTCTCCAATATGTATCCAGATGCCAGTGTTTTAGCCATGTTCACGATGGAAGCCTGCGGATCATCCTCTATGTAGTCACTGTTCTTGACTTTGTGGATTATCATAAGATGGTCTATCAAAGTCCAATCCTGACTCTCACATGGTTTGTCAATTAATTCGAACGGCGCCAGGTGAGGGTTTGCAAGCATAGCATGGATAGCCTTGTGTTTCAAGCCCATTTTAACAAATCTCTTCGTCAAATTTACTGAGAATTTACTGTATCCAGCCCACCTTATATACTGTAGGCAGATGCATGTTTCATAAATGTTTACGCTCGCCATGATTGGAAAATGCTACATGCATCACATCCAAGTTTCCTCCTCCTCCTCCTCATCCTCCTCCTCCCCCCCCTCCTTCTCCTCCTCCTTCTCCTCCTCCTCCCCCTCCTCCTCCTCCTCCTCACCATCATTCAGGTCCTCTGTAGCCCTCCTGAATTTAATTTTCTCCTGATTAAAAAGCGTGTTTCTGTAGCACAAATCCAGGGGGTCTAACCATGAGCAGGTTCCTTTTGTGGAGGATAGGTTAGTCTCCACTCTCATGTTCACGCACAAAGGAGCCAGACAGTTAAGTACTTGGGGGCAAAAACAGTTCAACCATGGGAACTTGTTGCGTATGCGCCTGGAAATAGTTGGCCTTAGACAGCTACGTATGGTAACCTGGTTGGTCCCTGGCCTGATAATCACCAGGTAGGCAGCCGACCGCTCTGCCATGCTGGGGTAGGTGAGTGAAAACATCAACCACGTCAGCCAAAGCTGTGTATTATATCGCCACAAGGTTTCCCTGCTCAAAACGTCCTTGTTCCTGGTCTTCACCTCCAAAAGTGCCACGTTGTTCCTAACAGTGTCGTGGGCCACAAGGTCAACCTCGGTGTAAAATCCCCACTTTTCCCTGATGGACGTGCAGCCCTGCTTACAATTATTGTGGTAGGTGTAGTGACGACCACTTGACATATCAGGTGTTGGGATACTGGCCACTTTGAGCCCCGCACAAACAGGGGTCAGATTCAGAGCCTCGAGCTGTGTGAGAATGAGGCGAGAAACAGGACCTACATCCATTTTTGTCTTCCTTCCATTAAACACATCTTTGCACTGCATGTCAACTCTTGTACCGATACAGGTGGACATACGATTCCTATCCCACAGGCGTCTGCAGGCTACTAGAGTCAGAGCTTTAGACCTGTGCAGTTTCAACAGTGCATCCTTCAACGCTGATGCTTTACTCTCAGCAGCATTCAGGTTGCTTACATAGCGGGTCACCCAATCCAGCTCACTGTCTGGGTTGGTGTGCAGGTCCTTCACCACCTTTGAGAACAGAGCCATGATTATCATATTTTGACCGGTTGGGCGCTTCCTTTGGCACATGATAGAGTCTAGGTTTCTCGTAATACCCTGAACTTTATACCAACGGTGATCCGCTTTAGACCTTGCACTAAGCATTGCACCTGAACCACGGAACTCAATCACCGGCTCCTGGAGCTTCATTGTATTAAAGTTTACGTTGCGACGTGGCGAGTGGGAAATCGTGGGAAGCAGATGACCTAGGCACCTCTTCAGAGAGAGAGATATGAATCGCAAGAAAACAGTCCTCGGTGGCTTTGAGTCATTGATATCCACAAGCAAGGATATCTTTAATAACAGCAGGATCTCGGCAGCAGCTTCTAATGTTAGCATCTTGAATGCTGCTCGGTACAAGGGCAAGCTGGGTGCTGCCATTGCTGTCATCACCTCTCTAATTGTGGGGTTTCTGATCATTCCAAACAACATTCTGTACCTCATTGACAACAAGCATGCTACAAGGACCGTAGAAGACCTCGCATCATCGCCTCGTCCTCCTGAGGTTAGACAAAATTATGACTATGCCTACATCCACGCTGGGATAGCGCTTGTTGTTCTCGGGTGCATGGCCATGGTGGTCAGCATAGTGCTCAGCTACTTCGCTGCCCAGAGTAAACGGAAAATGGATTACTCAGATATCTACAGGGGGCCGGAATCCCGAAAGACCACCAGGACCGTTCTAATGTGCCTCATCCTGATGAATATTGAGCTGTTCTTGGCCGTCCTGGCAGGCTGTATGGAGTTGCTGTACAGACCTCTAACCAGTAGCTCCCAGAGGTTGCATAATGTGGAGTCTGCAATTGCTGTGTTCAATATCATAATCTATCTGATGTATGTGGTGAGCATGGTGCTTACTTCGACGGTCTTAAAGGGAAAACATGAGGGGATCCCGGTAGATGTAGGAGGAGATATCCCAGAAGTCGTTACTGCACTCTCCTCATCCTCCTCCTACAAGAGCAGAGGAGTCAACCCTTACACTTCACCATCTGGCTACATGTAAGGGACCCCTAGCTTCTCTTCTAAGAAGCTAGCTGCGTTCCATAATAGACACGGTGATCGCTGGCCAGTCAACTGCCAGCTAAGGAGACTGTAACAGTGTTGAATAAGTTGCTGTGTGATTCAGTATTTCTTATGTTTTTGTAAGATGTATCTGAATAAAGAAAAAAGAACCAAGCTCTCAATATCAATTTGTCTTTATTGTCGAACGATCAACAGGAAAAAGTAATATCAATAGCAGAGAAGTCATATAGAAACATCATGTTCAAGGCTGAAAACATAGCCTACAGTACATGTCCAATCTCGCTGCTCCACTTCATCATTGCAACCAGAGAGATTTTACAGATAGGGCAGGGGTACACTGCGTCCACATTATGGGCATTATTGTTGAAGAATGGGTGGATAAAGCAGACTACCTGCCCAGCAACTCATGACTGAGATTCATGTTGTGACCTTCATAGTGGCAAAAACATCAGGTGCTCTGTGACACATGCTGCAATTATCGTGTTCACTCTTCTTCTTTTCCCTCTTTTGCTGGAATATATACTCTCAATTCAACAAAGGGAGACCGTAACAGTGTTGAATAAGTTGCTATGTGATTCAGTATTTCCTTATATTTTTGTTGTATGTGGCCTACCCGAATAAATGACAAGTAAGCAAGCTCCAAGTCCATTTGTCTTTATTGACACACGTTCAAAAGGAAAGAAAATATCAAAGATGAAAGGTGATATAGAAGACATCAACAGGTTCAAGGTTGAAAAATGTATGTAGCTGCTCCACTTCATTGGGACCAGAGAGATGTTACAGATAGGGCAGTGGTAGACTTTTCCGGACTATCATCATCATTGCTGAAGAAAAAGTGAATGTAGGAGTCTGCCCAGCTCATCGCAGATAGTCATGCTGTTGCTGCCTTCATAGTGGCAATATGATGTGATGATTATGAATGAAAAATACTAACCAAAATTACTAACGGAGCCTAGCAATTGCCATTGGTCAAGGGGGACACAGACCTGTGGAGTGTATTATACACCAACAAACTCCTTTTTGAATACAAGCGAAGACATGTCAGCGGTGATCCCTTCTTTTCATCAACACATCAATATACCACACCTACAGTCTACCAGGCGAGGATGAAATGGATGACAAGAATGAGAATGACAAAGGGGGAAGTAAGAAACGACAACAACACAATCGGGTAAAATTCAGAAAACCAATACACCAGATCCACTTGGTGTCAATGTCCCAAGAGGCCAAGGATTCACGTTGGTCATATTGGATTCATCTCGCAGCCGACAACGCTCGGTTTCAAAAGCGGATAAGTCAGTTAGAGCCGATCATACAGAGATGTTTAGACCACGATCACCGGTGCCGCATGAGAAACTATATTGACAGCAAGCTGGAAAACTGAGCATCAACCGCACCTCCCCATAGTTACGAAAACTTTACGCCACTCATTATGCCCAGGGACTGATTGATGCAATGAGCTCGTGGTACGATTGCCTCCTCCTGAAAAACAGGACCCTGACGGAATTCCAACTGGAGCAACTGAACCGTGTCAATGTCACATGTCGCAGTAGCGAAAAAGGAGTTGGTGTGATGATAGGACCCAGGGATAGTTCTTTCGCCAGACCCATGTACATTGAGTCGACACACTACTACCATCTCAACGCCATAATAGCCATGGTTGCCTGCTACATTGACTCAACCATTGACAGCTTGTGTGACTACCCTGCGAGACATGTGCAATTTGCAGCAGCTCAGCAAGTCAGCTGCAAGCCATGATCAGCTGTGGATTCCAGGCTTGAGAAGATGATGATGGCGATGACGATGATGATAATGATGCACACACACTGCTAGAGGGAGCCAGAGGTGTAAATATTGATGGTGGCACGGCCGCTGCTTGTGGTGCTGAAAGACTGGTTTGCAGTGTGAGTGATTGGCCAGTCACCTGTCACTAGGGTTGCCACCAGAACTGATACCACCCCGGTACCAAGTCGATGCAGATACACCAAAAATATGTAGGTACCTGCATTTTTCAGTACCCAACATGGTGACAATAGCAGTTCTCTCAAGTGGCTGTGTGTGCGTGTGTGACCCATTTCAGATTCTGACACTCTGCAGCATAAAAGCATAAAAATATGGCAATGTAATATAGCAATGTAAGGTAGGTTCAAAGGCAGGGAAGCAATATCATATGACTGAATCATCAAAAATACGTTTGGTTTCATGCATACTGTACCAATTAATACCAGCAGATGTCTACAATAAACCCGCCTGCCTGGACAAGTTGCTATAACCCTTGTGCTGCCCAAGTGGGTCAAATGGACCCAGTCATTCATTAGTGGGTCAGACAGACCCAGTCAGGGTGGATTGTGATTTGTAACCGTCATGATTCCCTAGCAGTGGGTCAAAAATACCCCCCACCTGGTGTGGATAGATTTTTTTTTTTTTTTAAAAACCCTTGTGCTGCCCAAGTGGGTCAAATGGACCCAGTCATTCATTAGTGGGTCAGACAGACCCAGTCAGGGTGGATTGTGATTTGTAACCGTCATGATTCCCTAGCAGCGGGTCAAAAATACCCCCCACCTGGTGTGGATAGATTTTTTTTAAAAAAAAAAACCCTTGTGCTGCCCAAGTGGGTCAAATGGACCCAGTCATTCATTAGTGGGTCAGACAGACCCAGTCAGGGTGGATTGTGATTTGTAACCGTCATGATTCACTAGCAGCGGGTCAAAAATACCCCCCACCTGGTGTGGATAGTTTTTTTTTTTTTTTAAAAAAACCCTTGTGCTGCCCAAGTGGGTCAAATGGACCCAGTCATTCATTAGTGGGTCAGACAGACCCAGTCAGGGTGGATTGTGATTTGTAACCGTCATGATTCACTAGCAGCGGGTCAGAAATACCCCCCTGATGTGGATAGAAATCTGTAACTCAAAAAGCTGTGACTCCTGATGTTCCAGCCTGGGTCAGACAGACCCAGTCCGTATGGATTGAGAATTATACCTGGTGCTGCTGGTCAAAAATACCCCCTGGTGTGGATAGATTTTTTTTGTGCTGCCCTAGTGGGTCAGACAGACTTAGTCAGGGTGGATTGAGATTTATTTATATATATATATATATTTTTTTTTGTAACACCCTTGTGCTGCCCTAGTGGGTCAGACAGACTTAGTCAGGGTGGATTGAGATTTCATGTGTCAGAAATACACCACCACCTCCCTTGTGTGGATAGAATTTTTTTTTACAGTAACTCATAATCCAAGACTCCTGATGTTCCCAACTGCTCTGGACCTGTTATAACATTCCTGTGAGAGGGAGGGGTAAGGGGACAGACTCAGACTGTCAGGCAGCTTTGTGTTCCTTGATCCTATGTTTGAAAATGAATAAAATTTGTTTTTGGACAACATGCTGATTTGCTTTGCTTTGACCTTGTGTTATGTGGTACTTAGTTAATCCCTTTATTGACAACAGTTGATTTATTGACAACAGTTGGATTGAATTGACCAGAGATCCAGTCTACTCAGGACTACTCAGGTTTAAATATTAGGAGTCAGGGAAGAGTCCCATAACAGTGCACATGCACTATAATAACATGCAAGGTTATTATAGCTTCAAGTTTTTCCATTTGTGTTTTAGGAAAGGATGTTTATATCAACAAAATTCCATCACAAGAGAGTAAAACTTTATTCATCCCTGCAGAGAAATTCAGATGTCAGAGAGCTCACAACATAGCTGATAAAAACAGCCTAACACAGACACACACAAAATATGTTTGAAGACAGCACAGTGGCAAGGCAAGGGATGTTTGTCGCTACAAGTGGTTTTCTTTTTTTAAAAAAAAAGTTTTACAAACAGTTTGTCTCAAAGAGTTTTACATAGCATCATATAACATCAATCATCGGCCCTTAGACCCTCCAGGAAACCCCTTCCATAACATAATATGCAGAACATTAAGTGGTTACATAATTACTGAAATGGGAGTTGAAGAAAGCAGCTTCTGGTTGGAAGGAAAGGAGAGCAGGCCGGTGTAACAGCAGGGGAAGTTAGATAGACAGAGTAAGAGTGTGAGAGTGTGTGCAGGACACCAAGGTCAAACTACAAAGTGCAGCAGATAAGGCCAAATGATAATGATAATTCACTCTGCATTAACCCTTCAAAAGGAGAAGAGAAGAGAAGAGAAGAGAAGAGAAGAGAAGAGAAGAGAAGAGAAGAGAAGAGAAGAGAAGAGAAGAGAATAAATATGTACTAGAACCACCAGATGTGTCCATCTGCAACAGTCTAGGAGGAGTTTTATTAGGCGAAACCCGAGTAGTGGGCTGGCAGTGGTGGAGAGGGTTGGCTTATAGGGGTCGTAAAGAGGCACTGCACTCTACACAAAAAACACCTCAGTCAGAAAAGAGCAGCTACACACTCAAGACAGACGACAGACTACATTTGACTCAGCAGTGCACATGCACTATAATAACATGCAAGGTTATTATAGCTTCAAGTTTTTCAATTTGTGTTTTAGGAAAGGATGTTTATATCAACAAAATTCCATCACAAGAGCGTAAAACTTTAGTCATCCCTGCAGAGAAATTCAAATGTCAGAGAGCTCACAACATAGCTGATAACAACAGTCTAACACAGACACACACAAAATATGTTTGAAGACAGCACAGTGGCAAGGCAAGGGATGTTTGTCGCTACAAGTGGTTTTCTTTTTAAAAAAAAAAGTTTTACAAACAGTTTGTCTCAAAGAGTTTTACATAGCATCATATAACATCAATCATCGGCCCTTAGACCCTCCAGGAAACCCCTTCCATAACATAATATGCAGAACATTAAGTGGTTACATAATTACTGAAATGGGAGTTGAAGAAAGCAGCTTCTGGTTGGAAGGAAAGGAGAGCAGGCCGGTGTAACAGCAGGGGAAGTTAGATAGACAGAGTAAGAGTGTGAGAGTGTGTGCAGGACACCAAGGTCAAACTACAAAGTGCAGCAGATAAGGCCAAATGATAATGATAATTCACTCTGCATTAACCCTTCAAAAGGAGAAGAGAAGAGAAGAGAAGAGAAGAGAAGAGAAGAGAAGAGAAGAGAAGAGAAGAGAAGAGAAGAGAATAAATATGTACTAGAACCACCAGATGTGTCCATCTGCAACAGTCTAGGAGGAGTTTTATTAGGCGAAACCCGAGTGGTGGGCTGGCAGTGGTGGAGAGGGTTGGCTTATAGGGGTCGTAAAGAGGCACTGCACTCTACACAAAAAACACCTCAGTCAGAAAAGAGCAGCTGCACACTCAAGACTACATTTGACTCAGCTCCCATCAGCAGCAGCATGTGAAGAAGAGAAAAGACAGAAGAGAATGTTGATTTCAAACCATTGACTGACTGCAAACTGCCACTGCCCAGTGGTGAGCAGTGAGCAGAAAGAAGAGGAAAAGTTCGATGGAGATTTGAGGACCTCAATGTGGAATGTGGAGAACAGGTAGGTGTTTGTGTGTGTCTCTGTCTCTGTGTGTGTCTCACTGTGTCTCTGTCTGTCTGTCTGTCTCACTGTCTGTCTGTCTCTCTGTCTCTCTGTCTGTCTGTCTGTCTCTCTGTCTGTCTGTCTGTCTGTCTCTCTGTCTGTCTGTCTGTCTCTCTGTCTGTCTGTCTGTCTGTCTGTCTGTCTCTCTGTCTGTCTGTCTGTCTGTCTCTCTGTCTGTCTGTCTGTCTGTCTGTCTCTCTGTCTGTCTGTCTGTCTGTCTGTCTGTCTGTCTGTCTGTCTGTCTGTCTGTCTGTCTGTCTGTCTGTCTCTCTGTCTGTCTGTCTGTCTGTCTGTCTGTCTGTCTGTCTGTCTGTCTGTCTGTCTGTGTGTGTGTGTGTGTGTGTGTGTGTCTGTCTGTCTGTCTGTCTGTATGTCTGTGTCTGTCTGTCTGTCTGTGTCTGTCTGTGTGTCTCTGTGTTTTTGTGTTTCTGTGTTTTTGTGTTTCTGTGTTTTTGTGTTTCTGTGGCTTTATGTTTCTGTGTTTCTGTGTCTCTATGTTTCTGTGTTTTTGTGTTTCTGTGTCTCTGTTTTTGTGTTTCTGTGTTTTTGTGTCTCTGTTTTTGTGTTTCTGTGTTTCTGTGTGTGTGTGTGTGTGTGTGTGTGTGTGTGTGTGTCTGTCTGTCTGTCTGTCTCTGTGTGTCTGTGTGTGTGTGTGTGTGTGTGTGTGTGTGTGTGTGTGTGTGTGTGTGTCTGTCTGTCTGTGTGTCTCTGTGTCTCTGTGTTTTTGTGTTTCTGTGTTTTTGCGTTTGTGTTCTTGTGTTTCTGTGTCTCTATGTTTTTGTGTTTCTGTGTTTCTCTGTGTCTCTATGTTTTTGTGTTTCTGTCTTTCTCTGTGTGTGTGTGTGTGTGTGTGTGTGTGTGTGTGTGTGTGTGTGTGTGTGTGTGTGTGTGTGTGTGTGTGTGTGTGTGTGTGTGTGTGTGTGTGTGTGTGTGTGTGTGTGTGTGTGTGTGTGAGACACAGATAGACAGATACTAATTTTTATCCTCTCAACTATTGAAACAAAACAAAAAAGAAATGGAACAAACACAGTGACTGGAATGGAGGAAAAAAAAACATCTCTGAGTGACAAGACTCTGAGAGCAGCAAAAAAAATGTATGAAAAAAACATATGAAAAAAATATGGAAAAAAATGGAAGAAAATATGAGGCAAATCACCTGGAACTACGGACTGGAGCTAACACAGTGACTGGAATGGAGGAAAAAAATCATCTCTGAGTGACAAGACTCTGAGAGCAGCAAAAAAAAATGTATGAAAAAAACATATGAAAAAAATATGGAAAAAAATGGAAGAAAATATGAGGCAAATCACCTGGAACTACGGACTGGAGCTAACACAGTGACTGGAATGGAGGGGAAAAAAATCATCTCTGAGTGACAAGACTCTGAGAGCAGCAAAAAAAAATGTATGAAAAAAATATGGAAAAAAAATGGAAGAAAATATGAGGCAAATCACCTGGAACTACGGACTGGAGCTAACACAGTGACTGGAATGGAGGAAAAAAATCATCTCTGAGTGACAAGACTCTGAGAGCAGCAAAAAAAATGTATGAAAAAAACATATGAAAAAAATATGGAAAAAAAATGGAAGAAAATATGAGGCAAATCACCTGGAACTACGGACTGGAGCTAACACAGTGACTGGAATGGAGGAAAAAAAAACATCTCTGAGTGACAAGACTCTGAGAGCAGCAAAAAAAAATGTATGAAAAAAACATATGAAAAAAATATGGAAAAAAATGGAAGAAAATATGAGGCAAATCACCTGGAACTACGGACTGGAGCTAACACAGTGACTGGAATGGAGGAAAAAAAAATCATCTCTGAGTGACAAGACTCTGAGAGCAGCAAAAAAAAAATGTATGAAAAAAACATATGAAAAAAATATGGAAAAAAATGGAAGAAAATATGAGGCAAATCACCTGGAACTACGGACTGGAGCTAACACAGTGACTGGAATGGAGGAAAAAAAAATCATCTCTGAGTGACAAGACTCTGAGAGCAGCAAAAAAAAAATGTATGAAAAAAACATATGAAAAAAATATGGAAAAAAATGGAAGAAAATATGAGGCAAATCACCTGGAACTACGGACTGGAGCTAACACAGTGACTGGAATGGAGGAAAAAAAAAACATCTCTGAGTGACAAGACTCTGAGAGCAGCAAAAAAAAATGTATGAAAAAAATGGAAGAAAATATGAGGCAAATCACCTGGAACTACGGACTGGAGCTAACACAGTGACTGGAATGGAGGAAAAAAAAAAAACATCTCTGAGTGACAAGACTCTGAGAGCAGCAAAAAAAAAATGTATGAAAAAAACATATGAAAAAAATATGGAAAAAAATGGAAGAAAATATGAGGCAAATCACCTGGAACTACGGACTGGAGCTAACACAGTGACTGGAATGGAGGAAAAAAAAAACATCTCTGAGTGACAAGACTCTGAGAGCAGCAAAAAAAAAATGTATGAAAAAAATATGGAAAAAAATGGAAGAAAATATGAGGCAAATCACCTGGAACTACGGACTGGAGCTAACACAGTGACTGGAATGGAGGAAAAAAAACATCTCTGAGTGACAAGACTCTGAGAGCAGCAAAAAAAAATGTATGAAAAAAACATATGAAAAAAATATGGAAAAAAATGGAAGAAAATATGAGGCAAATCACCTGGAACTACGGACTGGAGCTAACACAGTGACTGGAATGGAGGAAAAAAAAATCATCTCTGAGTGACAAGACTCTGAGAGCAGCAAAAAAAAATGTATGAAAAAAACATATGAAAAAAAATATGGAAAAAAATGGAAGAAAATATGAGGCAAATCACCTGGAACTACGGACTGGAGCTAACACGGTGACTGGAATGGAGGAAAAAAAAACATCTCTGAGTGACAAGACTCTGAGAGCAGCAAAAAAAATGTATGAAAAAAATATGGAAAAAAATGGAAGAAAATATGAGGCAAATCACCTGGAACTACGGACTGGAGCTAACACAGTGAAAAAAAATGGGGAAAAAGAGTCTGTCTGTCTGTCTGTGTGTGTCTGTCTGTCTGTCTCACTGTGTCTCTGTCTGTCTGTCTGTCTGTCTGTCTGTCTGTCTGTCTGTCTGTCTGTCTGTCTATCTCACTGTGTCTCTGTCTGTCTGTCTGTCTGTCTGTCTGTCTGTCTGTCTGTCTGTCTGTCTCACTGTCTATCTCACTGTGTCTCTGTCTGTCTGTCTGTCTGTCTGTCTGTCTGTCTGTCTGTCTGTCTGTCTCACTGTCTGTCTCACTGTGTCCCTGTCTGTCTGTCTGTCTGTCTGTGTGTGTCTGTCTGTCTGTCTCACTGTGTCCCTGTCTGTCTGTCTGTGTGTGTCTGTCTGTCTGTCTCACTGTGTCTCTGTCTGTCTGTCTGTCTGTCTGTCTGTCTCTCTGTGTCTCTGTCTGTCTGTCTCACTGTGTCTCTGTCTGTCTGTCTGTCTGTCTGTCTGTCTGTGTCTCTGTCTGTCTGTCTGTCTGTCTGTCTGTCTGTCTGTGTCTCTGTCTGTCTGTCTCACTGTGTCTCTGTCTGTCTGTCTGTCTGTCTGTCTCTCTGTGTCTCTGTCTGTCTGTCTCACTGTGTCTCTGTCTGTCTGTCTGTCTGTCTGTCTGTCTGTCTGTCTGTCTGTGTCTCTGTCTGTCTGTCTGTCTGTCTCACTGTGTCCCTGTCTGTCTGTCTGTCTGTCTGTCTCTCTGTGTCTCTGTCTGTCTGTCTCACTGTGTCCCTGTCTGTCTGTCTGTCTGTCTGTCTGTCTCTCTGTGTCTCTGTCTGTCTGTCTGTCTCACTGTGTCCCTGTCTGTCTGTCTCACTGTGTCCCTGTCTGTCTGTCTGTCTGTCTCTCTGTGTCTCTGTCTGTCTGTCTGTCTCACTGTGTCCCTGTCTGTCTGTCTGTCTGTCTGTCTGTCTGTCTGTCTCACTGTGTCTCTGTCTGTCTGTCTGTCTGTCTGTCTCACTGTGTCTCTGTCTGTCTGTCTGACTGTGTCCCTGTCTGTCTGTCTGTCTGTCTCACTGTGTCTCTGTCTGTCTGTCTCTCTGTGTCTCTGTCTGTCTGTCTGTCTCACTGTGTCTCTGTCTGTCTGTCTGTCTGTCTGTCTGTCTGTCTCAATGTATGAAAAAAACATATGAAAAAAATATGGAAAAAAATGGAAGAAAATATGAGGCAAATCACCTGGAACTACGGACTGGAGCTAACACAGTGACTGGAATGGAGGAAAAAAAAACATCTCTGAGTGACAAGACTCTGAGAGCAGCAAAAAAAAAATGTATGAAAAAAATATGGAAAAAAATGGAAGAAAATATGAGGCAAATCACCTGGAACTACGGACTGGAGCTAACACAGTGACTGGAATGGAGGAAAAAAATCAT
>NC_140910.1:406837-416837 GCF_045865225.1 Trachurus japonicus | reverse complement strand
AGGTCCAGAAAAGAACCAGGGGATGCGGGTTGTGCTCGATGTCACAGAGGGACTGAGGGATCGCAATGTCACATGTGACAATTTCTTCACCTCTTATGAACTCGGACAGCAGCTGCTGAAAAGAAAGATGACCATGGTCGGCACCATTCGAAAAAACAAGCCCGAGCTTCCGCTTGAACTGCTCCAGGCGAAGGGAAGAGCTGTGTTCTCGTCGAAATTTGCCTTCACGCCAACCACCGCTGTGGTTTCTTATGTGCCCAAGAAAAACAAAAACGTGATACTGGTCAGCACGAAGCACACGGAGGAGGCCAGAGTGAGCGATCGCCGTGACAGAAAGCCGGTCATCATACTAGACTACAACCGCAACAAAGGAGGTGTCGATAACCTCGACAAGGTGATTGGAACGTACAGCTGTAGAAGGATGACCGCTCGCTGGCCCTTGGTCATTTTCCACAACATAATCGACATTTCCGCCTACAACGCCTTCGTGATATGGAGAGAAATGAACCCTGACTGGATGTCTCAGAAGCGGAACAAGAGGAGGGTGTTTCTCGAGCAGCTGGGAAAGGCGCTGGTGAGTCCATTGATAGAAAGGAGGGAGCGTCTCCCCCGTACAACAGCATCAGCAGCAATCGTACGAGGGATTCGGATGGGGGCTAGATCTAGATTTTGCGATGGACGTGAGGATGCAGCAGCAGCAGCAGCAGGAGCAGGGGCAGGAGCAGGAGCAGGAGCAGGAGCAGGAGCAGGAGCAGGAGCAGATAACCTCACCGGGGGGGCGAGGAAGAGGAAGAGGTGTCAGTTTTGCCCCCGGAAAAAGGACAACAAAACCTACACTTTGTGCTGCGGGTGTAAAAAATATATCTGCAAAAGCTGTTCGCTTCCATACTGCGGTGAGTGTGCTGCTGGGAATTTGGAACTTGATTGATTGATTGATTGATTGATTGTTTGTTGATTGGTGACCAGAGTGATTGATTGGTGACCAGAGTGATTGATTGGTGACCACTCTATCTATCTATCTATCTATCTATCTATCTATCTATCTATCTATCTATCTATCTATCTATCTATCTATCTATCTATCTATCTATCTATCTATCTATCTAAACATAACTTGTCATTGATCATATTTCTGTGTAAGCTGTACAATAAAAATATGAGATAAAAAAAAGATAAAGGTATGGGATATTTCTTATAATAATAATAATTATTTTTTGATTGATTGGTGACCAGATTGATTGATTGATGACCACTCTATCTATCTATCTATCTATCTATCTATCTATCTATCTATCTATCTATCTATCTATCTATCTATCTATCTATCTATCTATCTATCTATCTATCTATCAAATATATCTGCAAAAGCTGTTCGCTTCCATACTGCGGTGAGTGTGCTGCTGGGAATTGCTGCTGGGTGAACTAGATTGATTGATTGATTGATTGATTGATTGATTGATTGATTGATTGGTGACCACGTTTTCTATCTATCTATCTATCTATCTATCTACACATAACTTGTCATTGGTCATGTTTCTGTGTAAGCTGTACAATATACATATGAGATAAAAAAGATAAAGGTATGGGATATTTTATATTTTTTTTATAATAGTAATAATTATAATAATATTTTTTTTATAATAATAATCCCCCCTATCTACACATAACTTGTCATTGGTCATGTTTCTGTGTAAGCTGTACAATATACATATGAGATAAAAAAGATAAAGGTATGGGATACTTTATATTTTTTTATAATAGTAATAATTATAATAATAATTTTTTTATAATAATAATCCCCCCCCCCCCCTATCTACACATAACTTGTCATTGGTCATGTTTCTGTGTAAACTGTACAATATACATATGAGATAAAAAAGATAAAGGTATGGGATATTTTATATTTTTTTATAATAGTAATAATTATAATAATAATTTTTTTTATAATAATAATCCCCCCCCCCCCGACCCCACGCGCGTGTATATCGGGATGAGCCCCTGCGTACGTTCCTGCATGCTGTCTGTGTGTGTGTGTGTGTGTGTGTGTGTGTGTGTGTGTGTGTGTGTGTGTGTGGCAATCGTAATATCAGGACAGCGGGATCAATCATTGGGGACAATGTGACCCTAGGAGACAAGGGATGTCTGTTTAATGTGAGGACAACACAAGGGTTAAAGAGAAAACCAGAAAGAAAAGTAATGTTTCCAGCACACGATATAGATCCATTTGGATCAGAGGATAGGCAACCGGCGCGAGAGAGAGAAGGTAAGCATGGGGAGAGGGGAGAGCCAAGGAGCAATTTGAGAATGTTTCTTTATGGAAGCGTGAATTACTTGATGCATATGCACTGTCAGGGACCAAACAGCAAAGACCAGAGAACTCAAGGTGTAAATGTCCAAACAGATGTTAATTTATTAACAAACTCAATTCAAAAGAACATCAAAAGTATAATAATGAAAATACAAAAATAATCACTCTAAATGAGGGCCCTAATAACTTAAACTGAGGTCAACTTAAACAAACAGCAACTTAACTCAACATAACTGACCTGACAAATGACACACTAGGTAGGGCTTATATAGAGAATGGCTAGCCGACAGACAATAGGTGGGGGAAGACAAACAACCTATCACACTCATAATACCATCAAAACATAATATAAACAAAGACTACAAAGTAGTAACCTAAACATACTAAATATAAACACTCAATTGAGAAGATTTAGAGTTCTTAAGTTTATGTGATAATTTAACTAAATCTCAAAGAAAAGGCAGCCTCCCCACTGGCACCTCCAAGTTGGCCTCTTCCAATCACTGTCCCCACTTCCATAAGAGGCCACCTTGGATGGCGCCGCCTCCTTTCAGGTCTGGGGAGCTGCAACAAGACACACACATGGTGAGGTGAGCGAACTCAAACAAAGAGAATGTAAATCAACAGAATGTCAATCAAAATGCGTGCACTCAAATTAATCAACACCTGCCAATAAACGTGATTTTGAAAAGAACTAAATGTGTGTCATTATTTCAAAGAAAAGGCAAAACAAACTCAACTTAAAGGTGGTCACCATGTGTGGCCACCACACACTCCCCCTCCTCTGGATTCTCACTGAGGCAACAAGACAGGTAGTCTGCTGTAGCATTCATCTTGCCGGGGATGTGATGGACCTCAAACTGGTAGGGCTGCATGGCTAGGTACCAGCGTGTTATGCGGCTGTTGGCATCCTTCATCTTCTGAAGCCACTTCAGGGCCTTGTGGTCCGTCTCCAGGACAAACTCCCTCCCAAGCAGATAATATTTAAGGGAATCCAGGGCCCACTTAACTGCCAGGCATTCCTTCTCCACTGTCGAATAACGCCTTTCTCGTGGATACAGCCTCCTGCTGATGAACGCCACAGGGCGACGATCGTCTGGAAGGCCCTGAAGCAGTACTGCACCCAGCCCTCTGTCTGAAGCATCAGTCTGCAGAATAAACTGCTTTTCAAAGTCAGGGCAGTGCAGCAATGTCTCACCACCCAGTGCTTGCTGAATATCCATGAAGGCGTTCTTCGCTTCCTCAGTCCAGCGCAGCTGATTTGGATGTCGTGGGCTGACCATATCTGTAAGCACAGCAGCTCGAGCAGAGTAATTAGGTATAAACCTATGGTACCAACCTGCCATGCCAATGAATGACCTCAGCTGGGTTCTGGTCTGGGGCAAGGGGCAGGATCGAATAGCCTCCACCTTCTGCACTTGGGGCTTGATGACACCACTCCCAATGACATAGCCGAGGTACTCCACCTCTGCTCTGGCCAGCATACATTTTCCTGGATTTATGGTTAATCCTGCTTTGCTCAGACACTCAAAAACAGATTTGAGATGTTTCACATGTTCCTCCCAAGAATGACTGTAAACAACAACATCGTCCAAATAAGCAGAAGCAAAATGTGACAGGCCAAATAGTACCTTATCCATGAGCCTTTGGAAGGTCGCTGGAGCCCCATGCAATCCGAAAGGCATAACAGTGAAATGGAAGAGTCCCCATGGAGTCCGGAAAGCGGTCAGCTCACGACACTGCTGTGACAAAGGGACCTGCCAGTAGCCTTTAGAGAGGTCAATAGTGGTTAGGTATTTGGCCTTGCCCAACCTCTCTATGAGGTCATCAATGCGAGGAGTTGGATACGAGTCAAACTTAGAGATGGTGTTCAAATACCTAAAGTCCATACAAAATCTCATGGTGCCATCCTTTTTGGGTACCAGAACAATAGGGTTACACCACTCACTCTGGGAGACCTCAATAATCCCCATGGACAGCATCAGATCAATCTCTTTCTTAAGTGGATCAAGCAGGCGTTCTGGGATTCGATAGCTCATACGTCTGATTGACGCACCCTCTTTAAGTGTAATATGATGCTGAATGACATCTGTGCGGCCTGGGTCGGCTTGAAAGACATCAGGTGCACACAGAGCTCTCACCTGTGATTGCTGCACTTCAGATAAATGTCCAAGGTCAGCTGACGAGGGACCCGACACTGGCAGATACTGCTCCTCCTCCTCCTCCTCATCCAATACCTCTCTGATGAGGAGCACAGTAGACGCCTCCCCCGGCCGAGGGACCCACTCCTTTAGCAGGTTGACATGCAGGGTCCGAGTAGGGCGACTGTGACCTGGGGTAGAGATTTTATAGGTGGTAGAGCCAAGTTTTTTAATTACCTCGAAGGGTCCTTGCCACTTGGCCAATAGCTTGCTCTCCTTAGTGGGTAACATCACCAACACTTTCTGGCCAGGGTCAAAACCCCTCTCTCGAGCCGTTCGGTCATACCAGGTCCTCTGTTGATGCTGTGCAGCGGCCATGTTTTCCCGGGCCAGAGCAGTCATTTTGTCCAGCTTCTCCCTCATCTGGAGAACATATGATACAACATTAACAGGTTCTTTGCTCCCTTTATCCCCCTCCCATATTTCTTTTAGCAGGGTTAAAGGGCCCCTGACCTCATGACCAAAAAGAAGTTCAAATGGTGAGAAGCCAGTCGAGGCTTGTGGCACTTCTCTATATGCGAACATGAGATAAGGGAGCCACTGGTCCCAGTCTGAGCCTGTGTCGTTCACGAACTTACGGAGCATCTGCTTCAATGTTTGATTAAACCGTTCTGTGAGGCCGTCTGTCTGTGGGTGATAGGGTGTCGTCCTCAAACCTCTGATACCCAGAAGCTGGTACACATCCTTCAGCAATCTGGACATGAAGTTGGAGCCCCGGTCGGTCAGTATCTCCTGGGGAAAGCCAACCCTTGAAAAAAACTGCACCAAGCACAATGCAATTGGTTTAGCTTTGACAGTCTTTAGTGGAAACACTTCAGGGTATTTAGTGGCATAATCTGTTATGACCAACATAAATCTGTTTCCTGCCTTGCTCTTCTCCACCGGGCCCACAATGTCCATTCCCAGGCGTTCAAATGGTGTACCAATTATTGGAAGAGGTTGGAGGGGCACTTTACTGGGAAACTTAGCTGATGTCTGTTGGCACTCTGGACAGCTCCTACAGAACTGTGCCACATCTTTCTGTAGGCCTGGCCAGTGAAAGTAGCGCTGGATCCTCGCTATGGTCTTATGCTTCCCCAGGTGGCCAGCCCAAGGAATTGAATGACCCAGAGTGAGGATTGTGTCTCTGGCCACTTTTGGAACCATCAGCTGTCTAACTGACTTGTAGCAGCGGTAAAGGATGCCATTCTCTAGAACATAGCCTCCAGTGCTAGGCTTGTCCCTTCCAACCCCGCTGCTCCCTCTGACCTCCTGCAGAAACCCAGCTAGGCTTGTATCCTGCTGCTGCAGCTGTCCTATATTCTCTGGGAGCTTAACACCTAGTGGTAAGTCAGGGGAAACACAGGGCTCCACTGCTGTGTGCCTGAACTTTCCTGGCGCCTCTGCCGGCGAGATTTACAAGGTTTACTGGGACCTGATTGGATTTCCGCATCATAGAATGGTAGAGTATTTAAAGTTTGCACCATCTCATCTGATTGTTTTGCCTGGGCCCGTGTCAGAGCTACATTACAGGGCTGCACTGGGTGGATCAAATCCAGAAGAACAGGCAAATCATGGCCAAGTACTACAGGAAACGGAAGATTATCTGTGACCCCAACACTCAGCAAATAAGTATTTCCTTGCACTTTCACATATACATTTGCTGTAGGGTACGGTTTTTCATCTCCATGAACACAACAGATGGAAACTGTCTCAGTAGTACAAATGACATGATCAGGAACATAATGACGATGCACCAGAGTTTGTGTGCTTCCTGTGTCAATGAGTGCTTTAAGATTCTGCCCATTTATCTCAACTGAGGTCACTCTCAGGGGCTGTTGAGCTCTCATGTCAGGTCCACATTTCTGTCTTGGTACATAGCACATCTGTGTCAACTTTACTGAATTTTGAGGGCACCTTGGTTTTGTGTGACCCTCTTGACCACATAAGTAGCAGATGAGGGGTTTAAAGTTCTTTGGGTTAAAGTTCTTTGAGTTAACATTGGAAACTGTTTGATTCTCCCTTACAGGAGGCTTACCAACAGGCAGTGCTGCCCCTGAGGTGTACTGATCCAAGCCTGGTTTTGGGATGTATTTAGTTGGCTTCCAGGATCTGTAGGCCCAGGACTGGTTCTTTGGACGTGCTGCCACAAACACGTCAGCCAAGGAGGCGGCCTTAGCTGCAGTCTGAGGATCCTGTTCTTTAATCCAGACCTGGAGCTCGGGAGACAACATTCGTAAATACTGCTCAAGAATAACAGTTTCACCAATTTCTTCAATCGTTTTGTTTTTTGGTTGTACCCACTTCACATAAAGTTCTTTCAGTCTTACATACAGTTCCTTTGGCGTTTCCTCAGGCTCCACCTGAAGAGCTCGGAACCTCTGTCGATAAGTTTCTGGGTTAATATCATATTTCTTGAGAATCACAGCCTTCACTTCCTCATAATCAGTGTTGGGTATAGTTACTTTTGAAAGTAGTTAATTAAGTTACAACGTTACCATCAGTTAAAAGTAATCAGTTACGTTACTGCGTTACCTATGAATGAAAGTAACGCGTTAGAGTACTCATGCGTTACCAAAAATTAAAAGCCTTTTGCAGCGCCTCGCACATGCTGCAACTTAACAGACAGACACACAGCCTCTTTTAAATGCACTGAGTCCTGACGAATAGTCATCCAACCAAATTAACTCTACAGGATAACAATAACAGGAAAGACAGTCAGAAATATGCAACATAGCGTGTTTTTTTTTTTTTTTTTTGATCGCAGAACTGATCAAAATTCAGGAGTTGCCGTGAATCCCTCTCAGCGGCTTCACTGCTCGATCTGTCTCACGTGTGGAGAGGAGGGAGGCTGGCGAGACGTGAACGTCCTGCCTTGTGTGTAATAAAAGTTTTTTAAAAATGCGGTTAAATGTACTGGTATCACACTGCTGCTACGGCAGCTATGGAGTAGAGATCCGGGCTGGACCGGGGGAGAACTGAGCTGCCGCTCGCCAAGAGGGAGCTGCTGAAAGCAGCAAGCACTGAGAGCCGGCCCGGGCTGCTTGTTGCTGCTGGAGAAGCAGGTCCGTACAGCTGATTCATGTAAATGGGCCCTTAAATTGGATGTGGATTTTTTTTGCGGTCGATAGAAGCTTATCACCAACGCAGAGTGTTTTTTACCGTTATGTTCTTGTCCTTTTCGCCGGCGAATTGAAACGCACACACACAGGCAACGTAGGTCGGCAGGACACAGACGCATCACAGCGCTGCGCCTCGGCTGACACATCCGCAGGTTGCACAGTAGTCTGTCTGACAAAAAGCAGGCTGCAGTCGGGATTTTCATTTCCTTATCCGGCGAAAAGTAACGGATTACTTTTTAAAAAAAATAACTAAGTTACTGATTGCTCAACTCACGAAACTAACGCGTTACGTTACACGTTACTCGAAAAAAGTAATTAAAGTACTCTAACGCGTTACTTTGTAACGCGTTACCCACAACACTGCTCATAATCAAGGCTTTCATTGACATCCATATGAACATATGCACTCCTGGCTTTACCTGTTAGCAGTGGAATCAGTTGAAAAGCCCACTCTGACCTTGGCCACTGACAAGCAACTGCTATTCTTTCAAAGGTGATAAGGAAATGTTCAATATCATCTGAATCAGATAATTTTTGAAGTTTGGGTTCCCTAAAGAACCGAGACTGACCTTGTGTGGCTCCAGATTGCTGAACAGTTGCTGGAAGAGAAGCAGTCGGAGCCTGGATAGCAGGATTTGCATCTACCTGACGAGGTGTTAATGGAGCAGGTTGAGACACAGAGGCAGTCCGTGTCTGCACCTCTAGCTGGAGGAGACTGAACTGGTGTTGCAAAGACTTAAACCTTTCATCCTGCCGGGCCACCTCTTTGTTCCATTGGGCTTCCCGTTCTGTCTGCTGTCCCATGTATGCCTGCAGAATGCTCGTCAGATCTCCAATGGTAGGTTCGCTGCCCTCTTCTGCCTCGTCAGACACCCCACCAGTAGCTCCCTGCTCATCTCCCTCATAGTTTGATTGCTTCTCCATTTCCAGCTGCTGTCCTCGGCCACCACCTGCTCTGCTTACTCTCCCTCCTCTTCCTCTCATCCTTCAACTTCCAGAAAAAAAAATGGAAGGAAGGGGCAAAACGAGAAAAAAAAAAAAACATGGAGAGGAACAAAGAAAAAAAAATACACCTGGTTCTCCACTGAATGATCCCACCACTGCCACCAAATGTCAGGGACCAAACAGCAAAGACCAGAGAACTCAAGGTGTAAATGTCCAAACAGATGTTAATTTATTAACAAACTCAATTCAACATCAAAAGTATAATAATGAAAATACAAAAATAATCACTCTAAATGAGGGCCCTAATAACTTAAAGCAGATATCAGTGGAATGTTTTTGTTAATATAAGTCCTAAATAGTCCTATTTTCCGTCAGCAATCACTTACATGAAGTATTTCAGCCTAAACACGAGTCTCTCCGTCACTCTGCTCTGCTGTACCCCGAGGAGAAAATTTTCCTTGTGGGATACAAGTGTTATCCAATGAGGAGAGAACGGCATGAAGGGCTGTGTGTGCAGCCAAGGGATGCGCGTGAATGTGGTGACGTAGCACGAGGACCAATTGATGCCTGACAAGGGCGGGGGCTGCTAACTCATGGTGCGTTCAAGGAAACTCGTACTTTGTGTTTTTCCTTCCTGTGAAGTCATACCAGTTCGATCTGGTACGAGTTCACGGGTCGGAAGTTACGAGTGGCCGTTATAGGGAACTTTCACAGACAACAGGACGGTAAAAACACGAGCTACGGGTTACCTGGAACGCTACCAAGTCGTAGTTGTGACTTGAAGCTGTAACTTACGGTTTCAAAAGCCTGCCTTGAACACAGCATTAGCCGAAACGGCCGTGCCACTGATATCTGCTTTAAACTGAGGTCAACTTAAACAAACAGCAACTTAACTCAACATAACTGACCTGACAAATGACACACTAGGTAGGGCTTATATAGAGAATGGCTAGCCGACAGACAATAGGTGGGGGAAGACAAACAACCTATCACACTCATAATACCATCAAAACATAATATAAACAAAGACTACAAAGTAGTAACCTAAACATACTAAATATAAACACTCAATTGAGAAGATTTAGAGTTCTTAAGTTTATGTGATAATTTAACTAAATCTCAAAGAAAAGGCAGCCTCCCCGCTGGCACTTCCAAGTTGGCCTCTTCCAATCACTGTCCCCACTTCCATAAGAGGCCACCTTGGATGGCGCCGCCTCCTTTCAGGTCTGGGGAGCTGCAACAAGACACACACATGGTGAGGTGAGCGAACTCAAACAAAGAGAATGTAAATCAACAGAATGTCAATCAAAATGCGTGCACTCAAATTAATCAACACCTGCCAATAAACGTGATTTTGAAAAGAACTAAATGTGTGTCATTATTTCAAAGAAAAGGCAAAACAAACTCAACTTAAAGGTGGTCACCATGTGTGGCCACCACATGCA
>NC_140910.1:404032-406737 GCF_045865225.1 Trachurus japonicus | reverse complement strand
ATATAAACATTTTTGCAAAATTGGAAATTCAACATATTTCCTTTAATGGCAGCGTTGAGTCATTTACTTTTCAGTGGACTCAACTGGACTAGATTGAAATTACGTGGCCGTGCAAAAGGTGGTTTTGAAATGTTTGGATCTTTTTTGATGCACCTATCTGGAAGCTGCTGGCTGCCTGGTGGTATTCAGACTGTCAATCAGCCTTTTCTTGAATATTGCAGAGTAAAATTAGATTTATAATTGAAAATTTTGGAAAACGTCCCTCAACCACCACGTATGGGCCATGAATTTGTTTTATTTTTGTTTTCGTTAGAGAATTTTTGTTTTCCTGAATCATCGCTGCAACAGAAGTTTGGCAGTTTACGTCCTCTTTGCTTTTTTTTTTGTCATGATTGATTGATTGATTGAATTTATTTATTTAAAACAGGGACAATGCACAAAAAAAACATTAATCTTGTAAAACAAGAAGAGATGCTCTGAGCCAGGTTATAGCAGCAATTGCTAATTTCCGCCTGTAGTCCCTGGGCAGGTAAAGTGCTAAGCAGATACAATATTAAGATTAATTGAAATAAGACATGATAACCATAATATTTAAAAAATTGACAGAATGCACTAATAAAAGCAGGGAAACAGGAGCGCCAAATCATAAAGTGCACAATAGAGACCAACAGCACATACACTCTCTCTCACTCTCATCACACATTCAAACACATACACGTACAATACACAGATAACAATCATCCTCCTCTAATAACCACACTCATAGCCAGACACATACACACACTCACATAATACTCAACAATGTGTGCAAACTTGCTTACTCAGTAACCAGCGCTTTGACAAGCATGAGAATGTGTGAGGATTTGTACATAGAATAAGTTCTGTGGGAAGGACATTCCACTGACTCATGGCCACACAGGAAAAAGAAGAGCTGCCAAACTGAGTTCTACGTTGAGGAATACTACACTCACCCCTCGTAACAGATCTAGTTAAACGTACTGTGTTTTCAGAGCAGAGTGTCACAAACTTTTTCAGAGGGGGGGCATAAGCATTATGAATAATTTTGTGAAGTAGACAAACATTTGAGTGTATAATCAGGTTTTCAAAGCTCAAAATATCATATTTGGCAAGTACATGGCAATGATGGTAATGCCGTGGTTTTTTGGCATGGATCTTGAGACTACTTTTGTACAATAACTCTAGTGGTTTTGTAACTGTTTTACATGCCTGAGACCAGGATGTAACACAGTACAAAAAATGGGGCTTGATCATTGCATTTAAATATGTACTTGATGCCTCAAGGGTGAGAGAATTTCTTATGTATCTGAAATTAGCTAAATTATATTTCAACGTGTTACTCAGCTTTTTGACATGCCCTTTAAAACTAAGTGTTGGATCCAACGTTACCCCCAGGTATTTAAATTGTTCTACGTGTTTTATTTTTTGCCCATTTACTACAATATCAGGGTAACTTTTAAGTTTACACCTATTTGTAAAGAACATGGTCACAGTTTTTTCCACATTTAACGTGAGGCATGAGTTGTATAACCAATCACTAACCTTGTTCATTGCCTTTGTTAATTTCACAGCCACCTCTGTTACATTTTTCCCATGAGTATACAATACAGTGTCATCGGCATACATTATAGTGTTAACATCCTGACAGACAGAGGGCAAGTCATTAATGTATAAACAAAACAGCAGCGGCCCTAAAATTGACCCTTGTGGGGCTCCCAGTGTGGATGCTAGAAATGGAGATAGTGTACCATTCACTCGTACACACTGGTGTCGACCACTTAGGTAAGATTTCACCCAGTTATGTACATTGATAGAAAGTTCATAATTTTTTAATTTATGTAACAGCACCTCGTGATTTACTGTATCAAAGGCCTTGCGTAGATCAAGGAAGACTGCTCCCACCACTCCTCCCTGATCTAGGCTGGTTTTAATTTCCTCAAGGAAGTAGCAGCAAGCAGATTCAGTGGAATGTTTCTTTCTGAAACCAAACTGCATTGGATGTAAAAAGGACTTTGAATCCAGATGTGCAGCTAGTTGCTCTGCTACGACCTTTTCAATGACCTTTGAGATGGGAGAGAGTATGCTGATAGGTCGGTAATTACTGACCACCTGTGTATCACCAGATTTGTGCACAGGGGTAACTATGGCAGGTTTAAGCACACTAGGAAAAATGCTCTCATCGATAGATTTATTTATAATCATAACTAAAGGTGGCATAATGGCCTTATGTTGTTTTAAAAATACTGTATCAAGACCATGTATATCTTTGGCTTTACTATTTGCCAGGGTTGAGATAATTTTTTCAACCTTCGCCACATTAATAAGAGATAGCTTGAAGGCCAAGTCATCACAGGCCAAGGACTGTGGGAGTTGGACTTTTGGAAAGGTCCCACTCAGTTCTTGTACTGAATCTATAAAATAATCATTAAAACATTTACCAACAACATGGTCATCATTCTGGATACAACCATTTATCTTAAGCTCAACACTTCTATTAGTAGATTTTTCCTTTCCAAGTAACTTGTCAACACTCTTCCATAATTTCTTACAGTTTCCTTTTGCATCACTAATAATATCAAGGAAAAAATTTGCTCGAGCCTTTCTAAGTTGTTGTGTGACTTTATTTCTGAGACCTTTAAAAATCAGGTGATCAGTACTCAGTTTTGATTTCAAGAACTTTTTGAGTG